>NW_023592857.1:0-30548 GCF_014839805.1 Manduca sexta
GGAGCCTTTGTTCTTCCCAGGGTCTCAAACTGTCTCCATACCAAATTTTACCCTAATACGTTGGGTAGTTTTTGAGTTTAACACGTTCAGGCAGACAGATGCAGCGGGGACTTTGTTTTATAATATATTTTTAGAACTTTTAAGAGGAACAATCCCGTCAGACATCATTGTTGCATCACTTTAACCGTTTACGCAGCGCACGCAACGGAAGCTCTCAAAACTAATAAATTGTCCCCGTTTTTGCAACATGTTTCATTACTGCTCCGCTCCTATTGGTCATAGCGTGATGATATATAACTATAGCACTCCACAAACAAAGGACTATTCAACACAAAAATATTTTTTCAGTTCGAATCGGTAGTTTCTGAGATTAGACATTACTGCTCCGCTCCTATTGGTATAGCGTGATGATATATAGCCCATAGCTTTTCACGAATAAAGGGCTATCCAGCGCAAAAATAATTTTTCAGTTTGGACCGGTAGTTCCTGAGATTAGCCATTACTGCTCCGCTCCTATTGGTATAGCGTGATGATATATAGCCTATAGTACTCCACGAACAAAGGGCTATCAACACAAAAAAAATTTTCAGTTTGGACCGGTAGTTCCTGAGATTAGCCATTACTGCCCCGCTCCTATTGGGTATAGCGTGATGATATATAGCCTATAGCACTCCACGAACAAAGGTCTATCCAACACAAAAAAATTTTTCAGTTTGGACCGGTAGTTCCTGAGATTAGCGCGTTCAAACAAACAAACAAACAAACAAACTCTTCAGCTTTATATATAATAGTATAGATTATTGTTATACGCTTGTGTAAAATCCATGCTAGAGTTAATTAAGAGTTTCTGAAATTAGAAAGCCAACTTTAGTTAACAGAATAATAGATATTAAAAAATAAAAAAAATTGTATTCCGTATTAAAAAAAAATTGCGAAAATCGACATATTTGTATTTCGTCGTAAAATTATTTTTTTTATGTTTACGAAATTGTTCTTATTTTTTTTTTTATTTAAAGGCTTTGTCGCTCAGCGACTATATCCTCTAATAAAAGAATGTTCTTATGTGTATAAAAATATTTAAGAAAACCTTAAAGGTAATAAATACTCCTGTCTGAAATAGTTCGTTAAAAGATATTTTCGGTTCAGCAGAGGTAAAAGTCATGCTCGGATTTACTATCGAATGCCTTATGTTGGTCAAACTTCCTCTTTGCACTTGGACTCCTTTCTTGGGTGCAATGTGTCCCACATTATCAAAATAAAAAAATTTGGAATATATTTTAATAAAATTCCAATAACTTACTGATGTTATGATTTACTAACCCTTAAGACAGTTCATAATGAAACATAATAATTTGTCAATCTAATATGCAAATTACAAGATCCTACACAACCATAAAATTCTGACGTTCATTAATTTATGTAAATGCGTTTTCAGAGGTCATCTCGCATAAATATGTATGGAGAGAACGCGTTCGTTCTGCGCCGACTCCACGCAACCCTCTACAAACTTATGAAAGCCTGTTACTCGTAGAATTTTTCTTGCGATTTAAGTAAAAATTACGTTATTTTTTTATTTGTAATTTAATTAATTACTTTTTATTTGCCTTTTTAAAATGTTTTGAAAAAGTTGTGAAATCGTTCCGCACGTGGTCAAGTTTACGCTGAGGTTACGTTTATTACGCCGCGCTTCTGTCGAATGTTTTATAAATGAAACAGAAGACGTGTTGACATTGAGAAATACATTTCGTAGGTTTATTAGGAGGAATTGAGTAACGTTTATCATATTTTAAGAAAATTTCGAGTCAAATATGTAACCGCGTCAATTTCTACATGGATTTACATTTTCAATATTACCATCGGACAATAAAGTACGTTACGACGGTTCGAAAACTATAGAAATATTTTTATTGAGACAAATAAACAATACTAAACGTTTTGCACTCACAATACATTCAGTTTAATAGAAAACGAACCAATTTCTTACAGGTGACGACATCAAACACAGCTAACATTTTCAGCGACCTAAAAACGAAAACATGTGGCGGCTGAAACATTTTACACAACAGTGACCTGAATAAAACAACGTAGCGCTCCTCTCTTTCTCTCTAACTCCTCCCCCTGAATGTCGCTGCTGAAATACTGAAAATATTGTTCCCCATGCTCATGTTCTCCCAGTAACAACGACGCTGAAACTACAGTTAGCGCCGTCTGAAAAAACGATTTCAAGCTAATGCGTGACTAAACGCGATGCGGTTAAAAACGCAGTCTTTTTGAGAATAGCGCCATCTAGTACGCAATAGCTGGACTAAATAGTGTACCGACGTACGAAAAGTAAAAACTGATTTACTTCCCTTGACTGTACGATTTACAGCGCCTCTAGCGGCAATGTTTTATAACATTTTATCTAGAATATCGGTTTTATACTTTTATTTGGTGTTATAGCTTTAACAATTAGTAGAATAATTAAATGCCTACATATTGTTTATAGAATTATTAGAATGTTATTAACATGGTACCTAGCAGACGTAGTAAATACAATAGTGACTTTTTTGTCAGTTTAGGCTTATTTATTTTTTGTACTTACTATAATATTGTAAATATATTGTTATGAATGTAGTTTCAGTCTTTTATTTATTCTAAGCCATAAAAAGCCAGCCCACGCAACCCTAATCTATATAAAGAAAGCACATCTAGACTGATTATGTTCTCTTAGTAATTGAACGCGATGGGCGACGTTGCGACGCTACTGCCGCGCGGTACCGCAGGCACACTGCACGCTTGCCACTTCGTTAAAAATTAACTAGAATCTTTTCTTAGTAACTGCGTAGGTTTCTGTCCGTAACTATTAACAGTGATTAGTACATCTGTCCGTCTGTGTTTGTGCATTACGACAAACAATTTAGTCGCAAATAAAAAACTGTGATAAAATGTTAATTGAGTCTCGTCAACTAATAGTAGTTGGTGATTATAATAATAATTTACAGGGATTAAACTTTGTGAAGCCCACGTTGATTCTTTTTTAAAGAGACTGCTGAATTCTTATTACGGGTGAGAATGATTACAGATACATTTTAATACTTTAATTACATACGTGTAGGATTGGTTGAAGTTTGCGTATTTATATTATTTGACTTCAGGCGAATTTATTGTCAATCTACTTTGGTGTTTTGCTACTATAATCTTTAATTTCTTGAAGATCATAAATGAACCGTAATATTTTGAATCATTCATCATAAAAATAAGTGACCTTCGATTTTAACATGGGCATACAAAATTAGGGTGTCCACAATAGAGGAATCGATAACAAAATGCCATAGCTAATTTCCTAACCTCGAACGAAACATGTAAACAGAAATAGTCCAAACATTGCATTTTAGTTTTAACTAATTTTAGTTCCAACCTTCTACTACAGCGCGGTACAGTATCTACAAATATAGTGGGGCACAAATGAGAATTTATATTTTTTAAAGGGGAAACTAAAATGTAAACATATAAGATCTCCTTTTTTTTAAATTATATTCGGACTTGAAAATTATAGCGAACACGATATAGATAATCCAAAATTATATTACATTTTATTTTAAGTTCTTGGAATATGGTATATATTACCCAAACTTATTGCCAAAAACATAGGCGCTGAAATAGTAAATAAGCTATAATTTCCAGTCCCCATTCGTTTTACAGATACGTCGGCGGTATTGTAGGCGCTGCATACAACTGACAAATGATTAGTTCCACAAACTGATACAAATGGATCCAAACTAATTCCTTAACATTTGTCACCATTACGCATCGCCGGACAGCTGACGGCCGGCACGACACTAAACTAGCGAATATTGACATTTAGAAAATGAAGCTTGATTTTTATGTAGTCCTGGTAGCCAACTAATATTATAAATACGAAAGTTTATGACAATTTTGTTGTATATTTGTTTATGTGTAAACGCTGAACGGCTGTAAAGTAAGAAAATTAATTTAATATAATTATTTATATTCAGTGCCGGAAAATGCACAGTTGGATTTTCCGGGAAAAGTTTATGAAGCGAGGAAAAGCTAGATAGATAATATCTTCATCTTTAATACATTTAACTTGTTCCTGGGAAAAAGGGTCTTAAAGTCTTGACAAATGGATTGAAAACAAAACGATTTACAAAGGCCCGTTTTTATACCAAACCCATTTAGGAAAGTTTATCTATAAAATTTTATTGCATTTCCTAGTACTGTTAAAGGATTAAGATATAAAATACCAAAATATTTAGCAATTTATACATATAATTTTAATAATCATAATTAAAATTTGTTCTTAGCTATTTTAAACATAAATTAATTGCCATAAAGAAGAAACACGTAAAACAGTTATTAATAACACCAATTATTTTTTTTATTCACAGGGGAACAATACATTTATGCACCTTTACTGTTACTCTTTCAAGGTATGTGGCGCATCAGTCCAAGGGGTCGAATTTGACACAAAAACCGAAACTTGGACTCTATATTGTTTCCAATTGATTCGAAAATTTATTGACAATCAATTCTTTTTATGATAAATGATGAGCGCGGAAAGGTGCCATGTACAGTCAGCCATAAAAGTAGCTGAACAAATTCAACATATCAAATCGAATTTAAACTTTTGTGTCTATATCAACAATATTATTTTATTCCACTTTGCAAGGGAAAAAAACAAAAACGATGGAATATTGATAGAAGCGCTTTGAAGCTTTGAATTTTTTATCAACTTTTGTGGCTAACTGTACTTATACGACTTTGTGGTACAAAGACTGCTAAGTATAATCGTCTCCAAATAAAACTCCTAAAATCAATAATGCTTTCAGTAAACGTGACATATTATAATTTCTTGAGATGAATATAAGGTAAAGTCCCTCAGAAACCCACCGAAAATACCTAGCATTAAAGTATTGATTTATCAATAGCGTGGTGTCGGGACACAACCTAAACAACCATTTAATAAGTCCCCTTTCCCAAAACTTATTTATTTTTAAATTATAGTTTAATATGTATTTTCAATATAAATTGTCTTTGCTTATATAAGCTAATTTAATTAAGGCGATACCTCAAGGTCCATTTTCATACATTTTGTTTCACCTTTAATCTGGGTAACTAAACAAGTATTGGCGAGTAAAGAATTTTAATTCACGTCTAGTTAGTGATTAGTTCTCGCAGTTGAAAGAAAAACGTAAAAATAATTAATAATCATGGATATTTCGGCCTTTAAAATTTAATATGACGAAATTTTAAAGGCAGAAATATCATAATTAAATATTCTCATGTACTTGAATTATCATAAGTGCAACTATGTTTGTCTATGTGATGAATAAAGCATTTTATTTTATTTTTATTTTTACGTTGAAAGAAAAAGGTACCCCTTTTAATTCAACGTTTGTGAGATTTGGCATCATTCAGTTCATATAGAGTGCAGTAAAATATTATATATGTATATGTGCTACAAATATATTAACCTAGCTTTTGCCTGCACGCTTGAAATAGTTTTTTATTTATTTGGTCAATAAAACAGTTTACAGTTTTTCCGGGATAAATATTTTCCCGGGATCCAAACTACCCTATACACTGAGTAGTAAAGAAGAAAAAAATTAAAATCGATTTAGTAGTTTCTAAGATTAGCGCGTTCAAACAAACAAACTCTACAGTTTTATATATTAGTATAGATTCGACTTTCGAATTTTACCACTGGACGACCACAAGTAATGATAATGTCCCTTCATCAACAGTGCTTAAGCGCTTGCGCATGCTCTCCTTTCGACAACATTTCATCACCTGTTGTCAGATCTACGAGCTAGATGGACAGACGACCTATAAAGTTTGCAGGAAGAGGCCTTATGTTCAGTAAAGAACTTTCAAAGGCTGAAGATAAAGAGTAATATTGGAAACTGGTCTAATATATGACTGAGAAGTTTAATTCTTCCGGATTATTTACAGGTAAAGTTTCTTACCATGGTTTTATCGTTCAAACGATTATAGTTGACCAAGAATACAAGAAGTTTCTGCCACCAAGCAGCAGTGTGTAGTCACCAAAAGAAAGAATACCAAACAATACTTTGTAATTCAAGATGTTGGATGGTGTTTCTACTGTTTATGGGAGGTCAGTATGGCTTACCATCAGGCCAATGGCAAGCTCATCTCTTCATTCAAAGCGATAAAAACATGCATGAAAAAATCATTACCATTAAGATCCAGAGTCTAACATTTCAAAACTTTCCCAAAATTTTAATAAGATATATTAATAAGGTTCCCCCACGCAATCTGGGTACAGGTACCTTTCAGATACCATGAGTACCCACTCGAGATACGGCGTCATCGGAATTGAACCTTATCTACAACAAATAACTCGACGCGCAATGTTCATTAATACCGACACTTTTATTGGAATATGCAATGATAAGGATTTGGATTTGATTTTTAACATAGCTTAGCACGCGGGCTCGCTTGGAAGTCTTTTGTTTTAATTTAAGGCACTTTTCGGATATAGAAATGACTATATTTTTTTCAGGACTTCGGCTATTTTGTGTAAAATTTTACCCAAATCTATTCAGGTATGAATGCGTTTTAAACATACATTCAACACCAAAAAATCTTCACTAGCTGTCTTTAAAACGAATATTAGTACGATATTTCATGTCTCGCAAGCATGAACTGAAAATTGTTAGATTTAAATAATAAATTGTTTGCATCGCTTAAGGATAACGTAAATATCATTTTGTATGAAAAAAAATAGTTGATTCCAACTTACCTAAACAAACTCACAAACCAGTAAAATCTACATAATTTTAGGTTAGATTGGATTTGCCTGTTTTCGATAAGTTTATACCTACATTATATACATTGCAGGTAGGGTTCCGGATATATTTCGTACCCATATGGATTAGTTTTAGAGATATTATCTAAAGTTCGGATGCTTTTCGTCAATAGTGTAGCAGATTCACAAACATAAAAGTCTCTGCGAATTATTATATTTTATATTAAGTTTATATTTTATAGTATAAGTATATCTGTATTTATGTAGAATGTATGTTTTATATAATATATGCTTTGTCTTATTTATTTTTTTAAACTTACACCCACATTGTGTCATCTCAGTATCACCCAAAGGTTGACTGTTAGAAAATGCCTCAGGCATTAAGTCCACCTATACATAAAGTTTAAATAAATATTATCGTCACCGTCCTACATAATGACCCGGCATAAATGTATCGCGTACCGGGATCTTTATGTATGAAAATCTGGTTTCAAACAGGCCGGCAAAATTATGTCGACTGTTTAGGGATTTCTCGTTAGTTGATACTCTAGCTGGACCTCGCTTATAGTCAACTAGCAGTGGGGTCACCGTGGGTTTACCGTGCCCGCATTGAACAAAGTTGCCGTTTACTGTTGTCTCGTGTGATGGATGAGATTACCAGATCCAAATAATCCTTCTCCTCTTTCTAATATGTTCCTTTCTTATAAAACCTAAAAAGCATCCATGATTCTCTAATATTGCGCGCATTTATGAGCATTGGACATCAGGGACGAAGACACAATATAACCCGATTCGTGCCGGCTTCCCTTTCGTAATTCATGTAAGATCTTATAATCATTACAATTTGCAGACCGCATTTATGTATATTAGTACCCATATTACGTTGTATCAGGTTTCCTTTCAGAAAATTTCACCCTTCGCCACTGCTGGACATTACATAATATATTGTGGATACAGGCCGATTTTGATAGGTCCGTCTGGTAATATTTAAGGGAGACTTATCTTCAGCAGTGGACTTACAAAGGCTGATGATGATGACATTGTGATAGTCATCTTAAGACATTTGATGTTATATGTCATACGCTCAATTACAATGCCTTATTTTTATACGGAATACAGAAATGGCGAAGTGTCTATATAAGTTGCCTATCCCTTAACCGAACTAATCTGATTAGAAAATCTCATATGACTTAAAATAAATATTTCGACATATTTCCCACCTGACGGCAGAAATAAACAATGTAGACCTACGACTAACATCAGTCTTGCGGATACTACCAATTACTTATAATAAATACAATAATAATATCAGTCCTGTATTATATACTGTCCCACTGCTGGGTACAGGCCTCCCCTACTACTGAGAGGGATTAGGCGTTAGTCCAACACGCTGGCCTAGTGCGGATTGCCAAACTTCACATAACCTCAAAATTCCTATAGAGAACTTCTCAGGTATGCAGGTTTCCTCACGATGTTTTCCTTCATCGTTAAAGCAAGCAACAATTCAAATATAATACTCAATTCCTTATAAACGTTATTTTTAACGGTAAAAGGAATAAATAATGCTTTGTTTATAAAACTGGAAGCTAGGTATGTAAGCGTGGAACGAGACGGTCCGAGTGCGGTTTTAATTAAAATTTAAATTGTTTTGTTATTTAAAGATTTATGTTCTAAATTCAGGGCTTTAAGGATTATTAAGTACGTTCGGTTATTTGTAGGTTATATGGAACTGTTCGGAATAAAATTGTTAGTTACATACAGCTTTCGGGAGGATTCGGGATTACATTTCGATATTCGAAAACTTTTAATAGAACTATAAAGAAAAATAATTAACGAACTAAATATTTTTTTGATATGTACTATAGACAGCATAATTAAACAATTTCTTTTACATATTTGTCTAAGTTTAATCAGCAGTCAACAAGCCCATAAAACAACAAACATTTAGTCACCTGACGTAATAAAATAAAATGGATTTCTAATAGCATACAAATGCTTTTTTATTACTTTACTATTATAAGTTATATTAGCAGATATTGGTTCTGCCTGTCTTGGCGATTTGTATTTTTTCTTTATATCATAACCGACAAACGTGCAACCATATTTATCTTATAAAATGCACAATGGAAAATTATTGAGGATTTTTTTTATCGAGTAAGCAATGAGCATTGCTATTTCTGAACATTCACTAAACAAAACATCAAAATCCATTCAGCCGTTTTACAACGTACAGACAGATTGTCAGAAAAATTATATATAATAAATCTGAGGTAATTAGATACATTCCAATCATATCTATTTTTAACAGCCTTCAACATGATTACTGCCCAGCACGTTTTAATCCATACAGTGCGCAAATATTGTGTTAATCAAACATATTTGTTTATGTTTCAAATATTGGATGAATGTTTGAAAAATACAAGAAAATAACTTTTTAATATTTGTCGATAACTTAGTGAATAGACTTTTAGAATTGACTAGGTTTTGTCCGTGACTCTGCCGTGTCAAGAGCCTTCTTAAAATAAAAGACACTGTATGCTTTATCAGGACAAAAAGTAGCCCAACGCCCTGAGGTCCTGGGTTCGAATTCCGAATCCTCGGAACCATTTTTCTGCCCGGTATCCGATCGCAGTTCGGAATTTGTGCTCATGGCGATAGGCTTCTATCACGCGAAACGGAACACGCATAGCGAAAAGTGGGTGCTCTGTTTGTATCTCTGCCTACCCCTGCGAGAGACTAAAAAGGGCGTGACATATGTTTATTTTTGTACACGTCAATCCAGCATGGTTATTAGTGTGCCAAATACATGTGTACTTTTAACGCTTTTTGTGTTTACTTTTAGTGAACATCTAGATATCTTACAAAATCTCATTTATTTATTTATTTAAACTTTATTTACAATAGATGTATACAGGTGGACTTAATGCCTGAGGTATTTTCTAACAGTCAACCTTTAGGTGATGCAGAGATGATACAATGTGGGTGTAAGTATATGGAAAATAAATAAGACAAGACATATAAAAAACATACATTCTATATAAATACAGATATACTTATACTATAAAATATATATACTTAATATAAAATATAATAATTCCCAGAGACTTTTATGTTTGTGAATCTGCTACACTATTGACGAAAAGCATTCAAACTTTAGATGTGAAAGTGAACCTGTTAGTGGACGTCCTGATTTCCGAGAAGAGCGATTTTATGTGTATGGGATGAAACAATTGTGATAGATAATTGTTTATTTGTTGAATTTTTTCGTAGGCTGCTTTAAGCGGTTTAATCTAAATAGCCATCTTGAAATTTAAGCATGACCTAAGTCATAAAATGACCGCTCAGTTTATTTTTTTTTATTCGCGTACGGCTGCACTTGACGGTAAGTGTCTAATAGAATGTCGACTGACGAGAGATTACCCTTCGACAGTCGATACAAGTATGCGGGCCTGTTAGCACCGAATATGCACCAGTTGATCCCGGAACGCGACACACGTGGGCCGCTATGTTGAGTTTTAACTCACTTGTGTACGGTGGTCGCTATCCGCGCGGATATAAAATATATCCTACCACCACTTTTGATTTTAATAGATGTTAAAGGAGGCCTACACCAAGAGGGTAGAAAAAGACTAAAGAACAATAATACTTTATTTTTATAAAGTAAATAGTTTAATTGTTATGTTTTTTTATTAAATCAACACTTTAAAATGGTTCACTCGAAAGTTTACTAATGATCGCTTAGATATGATTGCTTTTTTAGCCTCAATATATATTCAAATAGTAACAATTACATTTCATACAGATAGGTTAAAAAACTAACAGAATCGATCGGAAATTCCTAACATTTACCTAAATCAGTTGTAAGTTTTTTTTATTTTAGTTTAATTTGTTTTCTTGGTGATTATGAAATAATTTTTTGATTTTCGATTTCTCCAAATTATGGAACCGTCGAGGTAAAGATAAGTTAAAAAATCTAGCCGTTTTAGAAATTTATAAGAACAAACAGACAGAAAAAAGTGAGACGTAATCACAGACAAACGCGTTAATTCTCTTTACATATAGATAAAAAATAACTCTTTTTATGCCAACTTCATAACTGTTACGTCATTTAGACATTACTTCAATCCAATTATACGCAGAGGCAAATAACCTTTGGTATTTACTTACTTTTTGCAACTTTAAATAGTCTAAACGTACGTTGTTTTATAAAAAACATAAATTGTTATAGCAAAAAACTTGACCGCTAAATGTAAAAAGTACAATACATTTTACATATTATATACAAATAGAATAAAATTATGAGTAA
Source organism: Manduca sexta (assembly GCF_014839805.1). Lineage (NCBI taxonomy): Eukaryota > Metazoa > Arthropoda > Insecta > Lepidoptera > Sphingidae > Manduca > Manduca sexta. Next base: position 11,079 of record NW_023592857.1, read on the forward strand.
AACCCGCAAATAATCAGATGAAGTAAAAATGCAGCCGGAATTTTGAAATGTGAATATGAATCAGTCCTACACATTGACGTATATTCTATACACGAACGTCCGTATAAACTATTTGTTCAAAATCTGAACTAAAATGGCGACCAAAACGTCACTGTTGTAATCTATTTATTCATTTATACAACAAATCATTTTACTTATTTGACTAATATTTTTTATTCATATCCAGGTTTGCACTTAGACTCGCGTTTTTATATTGAGCGCCACTCCGTACGCAACCAAAAGTATCAATATAGAGACCATGCTAAAATAGTTTGAATGGATTACAGTTCAATTCAGTTGAACACAATGAATGTTCGGAACGCCAAATCTATGTTTGTATCGATGGTTCTACACGACCTTATATACATCTTCTATATATATAAAAATGAATTGCTGTTCGTTAGTCTCGCTAAAACTCGAGAACGGCTGAACGGATTTATCTTATCTTGGTCTTGAATTATTCGTCGGAGGTCTGGGGAAGGGTTTAAAAGGTGAGAAAAATTCGAATAATTGCCGGGAAAATCCTCAAAACAGCATTTTTCTATTTCCCATACAAACGTTTTCTAACTAATACGTAGAGTCAATTTGAGGCTTTTATTGCTGTTGTGTAAAAGTTCACTGTTGTCTAAGCAATGTAGGTGTGTTCCTAACATCAAAGCAGTGTGCGTTGGAGCACAGAATATAATAATGTAATGTCGCGTTCTGAAACTCAACAAAAGTGATATCGCGGACCCGACTAAATTGAACAGTCACAAAATTTAATATATCATTAGTTATTTGGTTGGCTTCACGATATTATTTCTTTTGTTTTACTTTAAAATGCATGTTTTCGTTATGGACAATTTTTGAGCAATTCTGTACATGAAATATATTTCCAAAATAACTGGGGGTGATTGGGGATCGACTATTGATGCCAAAAATGCAATTAGTAAAATTTTTGTCTGTCTGTCTGTATAACCGTTATAGAAACAAAAAACATACTCGACGGATTTTAACTTAACTTGGTACAATTATTTTTCATACTCCTAAGCTGGTTATAGTATACTTTTCATCACGCTACAATTAATAGGAGCATAGCAGTGATGGAAAATGTTGGGAAAAACGGGAGAAGTTACTCCATTTTTAAGCTTCCGTCATTTCGTGTGCAACCTTAATGGTTAAAAGTTCCTTCGATTTCACCAGGATCCCATCATCAGACCCTGACCGGACAATCGGACCACCTGCATACCACCATAAATTAAAAAAACATTCCGACAAATTGAGCACCTTCTCCATTTTTGAAACCCGAAATCCACGCGGGCGAAGCTGCGGGCGGAAGCTAGTGTAATATAAAGAACATGACAAAGCTCATCATATAAAATTTTAACAGCTTGCAATAACTAAAATATTTAACAGCATTATTGTTAATATACATGGTATAATGATTTATTATATTTACGCGAATGTTAGACTTTGAAATAACACAATTTGTATTATTAACAATAGCGAGTGATAGTATTATGGTTATCTTTCTCTTTTTTTTATGTTTGTATCATTTATTTAAGTTTTATTATATTCATGTATGGCATCCATACTGAGTTCTTGGACATGTCTTCACTTTTTTATTATTAAGTTCCTACTACTGTATACCGATTTGTTGTCTGTACGTCACATGGGCAACTCATTGTAAACCCGCGCTGTAGTATTACATAGGTGGTATTACAGTATATAGATAAATGGGAGGCCCATTGTTGGTGCAATAATTATTTATGTTATGTGGGATTTTTGTGTTTTTAAATTTTTTATCTTTATTGACTGTTCCAACAGAAAACTTCTTTCTTTCTTCTTTCTATTTTAGGGATTTTATTGCGGTAAGTATAACTTTCTCCCGACATTTCAAAAACTTTGCAGCCAGTCTGCCCCGTGACCACGAAGGCTTCAAAGCCTCAGAAACGTCAGGATAAAATTATAATATAAAACCGCGATAACATCCGTAAAGTACTTCTGTTTCAACACAGTGTAATGTTAAAATTTAAATATGTTAGACTAGATGTTTCTGTATACTATACTTACAAGTCGGACAAGTTTTATATCGGATTAAACTAGTTAGATTCAAATCAAATTACAGATCTTTGACCTCTGAAACCTTGAAACCTCTGAAAAATTGACCTTCGAAACTAATTGTGAACTAAAATGGAAGACAAGAGAAATTGTGCTCAAAAGATTTTTGACCCGCATCTGGGTACAGAACGTCTCTTATTTTTATGATTATCTTTTTAATCAGTCCATGGGGCATATGCAATGAAAAGTGGTATGTTGATAGTCTTGTTAGAGATTGAAGTACAAGGGCCAGACCTCAGAGAAAGCTCTTAAAAACATTTGCGGGAACTACTGGTGGCAGGTCTCTCATATGCGAGAGTCCACCTAGATATGTACAACCGCAATGTCTATTTCTGCCGCCAAGCAGCAGTGTGTAGTCATTGTTGTGTTTCGGTTTGAAGGACATTGTAGTCAGTGTTATTACTGGACATAATAAGACTTAACATCTCATGTCTCAGGATGGCGAGGGCAGTGGAATACCAAACAATACTTTGTAATTCAAAGTGTTGGATGGTGTTTCTACTGTTTATGAGCGATCGTATCGCTTAACATCAGGCGAACAGCAAGCTCGCCTAGTCATTTAATAATATAAAAAAAATCAACAACCCAATATACATTTTGGAATATTAACATTTATCGCATTGAGTGGACTTCAGTCTACATTTCTTCCCGTTATGTTAGAGTTCAATTATATTTACAATTTAGCTTGCTAAATTCTAACTCTCCTTTCAAGTAAACTGCTGAACATTAGATTTTATTAGGTACCTAAGTAGGGTAATAGTTATTGCTTATTGTGTTTATAGCGTAAGTTATTATAGTTAAAACAAACTTTATAATAAAAATATTTTATAACAATAAAATTGACATTTTATAGTATTCTTTGTAAAATGAAGCGGTTAACTAGTCTTAAAAATTATTAAACCGGAAAAAAAATCCAAAAAATATAACGCAAATTTTTTATTGAGGCCATACGTGAGTTAATTCAATTAGTATTTATTTTTTGTTGTTCTCTTAATTTTAAAAGTTACTTTTTTATTTTTATGCATATTTTAAAAATAACAATACATATAGAAATTAAAAAAAATAATAACCTACGATGGCGAAGTTCAAAAGTCAAGACCAAAACCGCCGGCGGTTACTTAATTCTAATTGTTATTTTAAGGTGGTAGCTCAAGGTCCATTTTCATACATTTTGTTTCGGCTTTAATCTGGGTAACTAAACAAGTATTGGCAAGTAAAGAATTTAAATTCACGTCTAGTTAGTGATTAGTTCTCGCAGTTGAAGAAAAATGTAAAAATAATTAATAATCATGGATATTTCTGCCTTTAAAATTTCGTCATATTAAATTTTAAAGGCCGAAATATCCATGATTATTAATTATTTTACATTTTCTTCAACTGCGAACCACTAACTAGACGTGAATTTAAATTCTTTACTTGTTTAGTTACCCAGATTAAAGCATGAAAATCTACTAAATAATTAATTAATTCTCTTAGTAAAAACAATATGAAAAAAGACTTATGTAAATCGAATTATTGGGTAAAATTTATACATCACTGTAAAAGAATACGTATAGATAAAACCTTCCTTGTTGGTTTAAAAAAACACTTACCGGGCCACCATAAATATATCCGAGCTCTAACGCGACCAGCTGTGCTACTTCTTCCCTCAAGCACTTCCACACTCCACTCATTGACGAAGTTTTTGGCGCGCTCCACACCGTCGTGAACTCCACCGTACCCATAGTCTCCTGGTACATCATTGTAAATAAGTCGCGAGTACACAACTGGCAATAAGGCTATGAACATATACGCTAACATTTTAAGTTATTGAGTGAACATTCGCACTCGATGGCCTAACAAACACTGGCCGGCTGAAACAAGAGAGGAAAATTGTGATTTTTCCCGCGTTGGCGCGCTATACCCGACTGTCGTGCGACTCGCCGTGCACGGGGCTTAAATCCTTATAAAAGTTATTGGTGTTATTTCCGGAATATTTTACGTTATCGTCGCTGATTATGCGCGGGAAAAAATATAAAAACTGTAGCTCTAGGTCAATATCATATCTGTATGTACTACATATCATCGAATTTCTTTGTAAAATATTTTTATCAATAAGTATAGTTTTTTTGTATGTAATAGATAAAAGTTTATCGATGTTAAAAATATCCGATTTAACGATAATCGAACAAATTAATTCCATCTATTCTAAATAAAAAAAAACACACAATATTATTATGCTACTCTTAAAAAATTATGCACGCAAATTAACTTAACAATCATATAATAGCGAACATTATAATAATTATTTTGCTGTTTAAATGTCGACAGTAGAGTATACCTCAATTAGGAGCGTCTACATTCTACACTATCCTTGTAAAGCGCGTGATAAATGACTTTCTGATGTACGCACTAATTGTTTATTTCATCTATAGATCATAATAAAAGCAATAAAACTATAATAATATTAGCATCATTGCAAATTCGATGAAGACGTTAGTTTAGATGTAGATAGTATGATACTATGTGATAGTATGATGATAGTAGTGCATTCGGCTGAACAGATTTGGATGAAATCTGTCCCACAGTTACATCGAGTTCTGAGTTAACATAATATACAGGTTATACCGTAAATATGTAAAGTGGGACTTTTACACAAAGAACCGAAAATATGCAAAGTAGGACTTTTACTCAAAAAACAACTTTCACAGGCGGAACTACAAGAAATATTTAAGTGATTAAATATCAGATTTTTTTTTAATAGGCTCGTTTTGTATTATATAGATAACATAGTCTGTGGGTATAACACCTCTGCTTACCCCTAAATGAGAAGTCATGAAGATATAAGCGTATATGTTTTGAACCAAGTCCGTAAAAACCCCGGCCATGTACTCTCTGATGAGTCATGATCCGGAGCGACCGGTGTATCGCCAGTAAGACCGCGATTCTACCATCGAAGGACATCATATACCTCGTTTGGCAACATTGTTCACACATTGCATCATGGAGATAGCCAGCTTTCAACTCAGGGGAGAAGGGGTGGTAGAGATTTTAAATTTTGATCCAAAGTGGCAACATCATAGGATTCAATTCAACAAATTACCAAAAGTACGTACTTGTATTGAATCCAGGATAGGGCAGCTAACCTCCTGGGCATGCCTATGTATTGCATCACGCCTTTTTCAGGGGTAAGCAGAAATATAACATACTTTCTCCAGCTGTGTTAGGCTACGTGTAATGGGGGACGAATTGTTACTTACCGAGTTCAATAACAGCTCCGGGCTGTTACAGAGTTGACAACCCCAATGTCTGCCTGACACAGGGATCCAACCCTTAGAATTACAGTTGTATAAGTGCGCCACCGAGGCAGGCTTTGTTTCAGAACATTTATTCACAAATAAAGTCTGGTAGAGTCACTAATAAAACTGAATCAAAAATTGTTATTTTTGATATAATGAAGGATGCGTGTACACGTACACTCACGCCTTTTATTTCCAAAGGGGTAAGCAGAGAAGAAATGATGCACCTACCTACATTCCCCCGTGTGTGTTCCGTCCCATGATGTGTGATAGGGGGCGAGCCTATCGCCATATAGGGCACAAATTTCAGACTCCGGGTTGATATTACGAAAAACCCAATATCTCAATGCCCGACTCGGGGATCGAAGACCAGACCCAGACCTCAGCACTTCAGTCGTACTGTAATATACACCACCGGCTCGGTGGATCATATTGGTATGAAACGTATACCATCATAGTCAGCATGGATCATATTGGTATATAACGTTACTTTTTGCATAACCACGGCAAAGTGAATGCATCGCACCTGATGGTAAGCGGAATGAGCTCCAGACAGAGTATCGACCGTCCTTCGCAAGGCTAATCATTCATCAATCATCAATTTACGATATTAAATTTTCCTTATTTCTGCCGCCAAGCAGCAGTGTGTAGTCACTATTGTGTTCCGTTTTGAAGGATATTCTAGCCAGTGTAACTACTGGACATAATGAGACTTAACATCTCGTGTCTCAGGATGGCGAGCGCAGTAATACCAAACAATACTTTGTAATTCAAGGTGTTGGATAGTGTTTCTACTGTTTATGGGCGGTCGTATCGCTTACCATACGAACGGCAAACTTGTCTCAACATTTAAAGCAATAAAATCAATTTTATCGCTCTGTTAGGAACAGGATATATACAGGCTGATCCCGAAACGCGACAGACAATAGCGCCGACTCAGCTGAGAACAAGCTCTCAAATGCCGGCTTAAGCATCATTTATTAAATAGTACAATTAATACGATTACTTGAGACTTTACTCAAACTTGAGATTGATTTACTAATACGGCCATGGTAAATAAAACCCAGATTACTGATACTAAGCAATGAGACAATATACTGAGACGATCGCGCTAACTCGTTAATGTTATAGAATGCCTTCAAATTTCGTTCAAAAATTCCTGTTGTCTTACAAATTTCAAAATTCCAAATCGACTAAACCTTCAGTTTACTTGAAACATTGTTGTGGTGTGAAGTAAAGTAAATACCTTTAATTATATTTTTATAGCCACCACTAATACGCGTGCCACTGGTTCGCCTACCCTGATGTATACCATTCCGAGGCTCACTAAAACTACTACATAAACTGTACTAGTAATTTCGACTCATAAATTGCATTTTATTCAACGAAAAAATCCCGTTAACCAATATCCAGTCAATTATCTTGTATTCGATGTTAAGATTACTTGGAAGCGTATATTTGTTTAGTTTTTATTCTCTTCCTTGGATAGTATAATGAACAAATTCCTAAAGAGGGTGGCGTCAAGCGGTCGCTGAATAAAGCCCAATTCTTTCTAGTATACAGGGTCATTTTAATATCGCGTTACGTAATGAAACCACATACTTATCGACTTGGAACACTTTACAATTAGTTACTTGAGCCGTAGATGTAAAAATAAAAAAAATGTAAGTTTCGAACAAAATAAATATTAATAAAAAATTGAATTTTACGCGGTTTAATGCCACTACTACTACTCTAAAAAAATTCGTTGCAGTGGCAACATCATACTTTCAGTCAAAAATACACCCAAGCACACGCCATATTCGCATTAAACTACAAAATGATCAAAAAATCGGAAAACTAAAACCAGGATTTTTGGTGAAAATATTAGTTATTAATGGAAGATTTTTGGCACAATGTCAGCAAAGGTGAAGACAAGTATGTAGTTTGATTTAGTAACACAATGACAAAATGACTATATATAAATTCTGACTACTTTATGTAAAGTTGGGAAGGAGAAGTGATCTCTAACTTAGAGCGAAAGTCTCTGGACCCTGCTACTGCAACTCCTGACCAGGATCGTCGGATGTTGATAGAATATTTCGACGCGTCAAAGGCAATTAATCTAAGCGACACTCAGTATACTTTTGAATAGATTTAAAGATTTGATTTTAATAAGATAAATCATAACAATTGAACTATTTATTTTATAGAAATATAGTCTCATAATATAAAATTATTCCAGTACTACAACATCTAGATCAAACGATGCAGAAAAACTAGCGATTTCAAATATGCATACATAATTTTCGGTATATTTATCGCTTAGATATGATTGCCTTTCAAAAATGGTACCCATATACCAAAAAGGAATATAACCCGCCAAAGTGGCTTACGAAATGTGTTGTATTCCGGAACAACCTGTACATCTGGTTTCAAACAGGCCGGCATAATTGTGTCAACTGGCGAGAGGTAATCATCTCTTGTCGAAACTCTACATAGGCGCTATTCCGTAATCATCAGATGCAGGCGTCCCTTTGCTATGTCTGTATACAAAAAAAATATATATTTTGACGCCGAGTACTGAGCAGGGGCCTTATTCTCTATCCCGCACTTTATGTTAACAATGCGTAACAAGCACGTAACACAACGCATCATGTTTAGGACTATAGAAATTTGGCTTACAGAATACCGTTCCACGCACATTTCTCGAAGATAACATGACACGGCCGCGTTACGCGTTTACACTATCATACAGAATAAGGGCAATAGCAAGTTTCGGAGTAATAGTCTATTTCACCGGTGATGAAATTTAACAGACAAGAGTTATATTGTCTCCATGCTGCCAAAGCGGACAAAAAACAATGTCCTGAAGCAATGGCTGGTGGTAGGTCTCTCATATGTGACAGTCCGCCTGGGTAGGTATCACCGCAATGTCTACTTCTGCCACCAAGCAGCAGTGCGTACTCACTGTTGTCTTCAGGTTTAAAAAACATTGTAGCTACTGAACTACTGGACATAATAATACTTAACATCTCACGTCTCAGGATGGCGAGCGCACGAGAATACCAAACAATGTTTTGTAATTCAGGTATTGGATTGTATTTTTATTGTATATGAGCGATCGTATCTCTTACCATCAGGCGAACGGCAAGATCGTCTCGTCATTCAAAGCAATAAAAAGAATTACCTAAAATATAAGGATGTATACAAACGGAAAGAATACAATTTAGAAATTCTTATAGAAGACGGCGGAATGCACGTTTCCTTCGTGTTTTCCTTCATAGTTAAAATGAGAGGTATAATAAATGCGCGTGCAACTTTGTATGATCGATATTGTGTGACCTGGAATCGAAGTCTGGACCACTATTAGGGAAGAAATAAAATCCTATTTTCATTTTCCCATATTAAAGTTTGTCCCAAAGAAAAAAAAATAAGGATAATATGGCCTCTAAAAAATTTTTTTAGAGTTCGAATCATATTGTAGTTTCATATCAGCTTTTTATAGATTATTAACGTATTTTTCAGTCACATTCCTTCGAAATTCTTGCAGGAAACTTCACAAGTGTGCAAGTTTCCTCACGATGTTTTCCAACACCATCAAAGCAAACGATAATGCTTTAAAAAATCAGAGGTATGTGTTCTTGGGTTTTGCACCTGCGGACATTCATCTCGGCAGTCCGGTCTACGCTCGACTAGGCCATCGCCACTTTTAATTTTAATATATTAAATATTACATTTTCAAAATCATGGTTCTATTCCACAACAGTTACGCATGCGCATGCTTTTAGAAAATACTGTCAACAAAGTACGAGCCCTGATTTTACGATCGTTTTCAAAATGGACAGATCACAATACAGGTCTGACATTATTACCATTGCTATATAAATGACTATATCAATGATTCTTACTTATTTTGATAGGCCTATTATATCCAAAGATACCGTTCGAGATTATGTTAATGAGACTTAAAATACTCACGTATAAAAATCCATAAGAGTACAACCAAGTACACGTTGCTCATGGTTGCTACTTGCAGTATGGAAAACATTATTATTACTAAGGTTACTCATTACAAAAGATATCTAAAGTGGTACTAAATGACTAATACATGACTAATTGATAAACAAAGACACTCCAAATGTAACTACAGTTTGTGACGAACGACGGGTAAAAATAAACGAAACCACTGCAATATAATGCCTGGAATCTATATTAATAAATGAAGAGTTTGTTTCAACGTGCTAAACTCGGGAACTACTAAGCCAATTATGAAAAATTTGCACTTATAGGAAACTACATTACTTGGGAGGGCTACAGGCTACTGTTCATCCCGGCACTCACTCGGGCGGATAATATATTTTTGTGCATGACGCTCGTTACCTTCGGAGTGCCGTTGTTAAGTTTTATAATATCGGATCATAAAACTTTTGACGTTTTAGATTCCAACAAATGTCCTAATATTTCCTTGTTTCTCTTCCTGTCACGTGACGAGAGCTATACAAGTCCTGCCTACCCCACAAAAGATGAAGGTGTTAAATTATTTCATACGTATCATTAAAGTGAAATCTTGCGGAACCGCAATCTGAGAATTAACGGTGGTTGTTTATTTTACAAGCACAATTTCTAAAGTTTGAGGAAAACCATGACGCAGTGGTGGCAACACCAAAAATCGGAGTTTCCCACCGTTACCGGTTTGAAGGGTGTACGATGGGTATTTCTGACCGCAATGCTCGTGAAACTATATCGATGAGGAATTAAAAGGAAAATTCTTTGACGAGACTCTTCATACATCCAATAATTGAATGGCTGATTAGGATCTGAGATTTTTTTGAGAAAATGAAATCAGCTAGTATGTATGATTCGTACTTAAATTTATGAATGCATTTCACCTCTAAAAAAATACTGCAACAGATTTTCTTTACGATGTAATTTATTTTGCCGCTAGTATTCGCTAATTTCCTTTTTTTCTTGGTACTTCGCTCGTGGTAGAATATATTTTATAACGGCTCGGATAGCGTCCACCAACAAGGTGTTAAAACCCGCCATAGTTGCCCACGTAAGCTAGTCGCGTTTCGGGATCAGCCTGTGTATATCCGGTTCCAACAGGCCGGCATATTTGTGTCGACTGCCGAGGGGTAATCTCTCGTCAGTCGACATTCTATTGGAGCCCACTCCACTTACGATCAAGTACAGTAGGTTCACTTTTTCGTGCGCGTATAAGATTCTATAGTTTTAAGATTTTTGAATAATGATTTCTTATGTTTATGCAAATGTTAGACATTAAAAAAACTATTTATATTATTTTTTATATTATTGACCGCCTCGGTGGCGTAGTTGTATTGCATGTCCGGTACAATAGCGCTCTGAGGTCCTGGGTTCGAACCCCGGGTCGGGCAAAATGATATTTGGGTTTTTCTGCTCAGTATCAGCCCGGAGTCTGGAATTTGTGCCCGATATGGCGATAGGCTCGCCCCCTATCACATCATGACGGAACATACTTGGCGAAAAGTGGGTGCCCTAGTTGCGCCTCTGCATACCCCTTCGGGAATAAAATGCGTGATGTTATGTATGTTTATGTATGTATGTTTAATATTATTATTTTCTCTTAACTTTTCGAAGACTTTGCAGCCTTCGTTGTCACGGAGTGAAATAACATGTTGGTTCTCCGAAAAGTCAAAGTTACAATAAAGATTTTAGAAGTCTGTGGTGCACAGTTTGAGTATGGCTGTGTAGACCGAACGACAAAGCTTTACATGCAAACTGCTATCCAGGTCCTGAGACATTAAGACTGAAAACAAATGTTTTGTAGTGACTTGTCAATTTCGATAAATTTAACTCGCAAGCAATTTACGATAATCTCATATTAAGACTAACTATTATTAAGATATTACTCCTACAAAGATTAAAATGTCATTTGTCTCTGTTGAATGTTAATTGTTTATATAAACTCATAGCTTAAGACGCGGTAATTCGTTTTAGAATAATCTGTTAACTGATAAAACAGAATCTTGATTTTTTAAATACGGCTCGGCAGTATCACACTTCTGAGATCTTATAGCAAAGTAACAAGGATTAGGATAGGGAAGGGTTATTAGGTTCCCGAAAGTAAATTGCAATTGTGTTTTTTGCGGGCATGATAAAGTGACCGTCTTGGCAGTAAGATCTAGATTTAAGGCTAGTTGAAATATCGAGTATCAATAGATCATTATCCTTCACAGTCGACACAATTATGTTGGCTTGTTTGAACCAGATATACACAGGCTGATCCCGGAACGCGACACACCTACATGGGCCACTATGGCGGGTTTTAACATTGTGTACTGTGGTCGCCATCCGGGCGGATAGAAATATCCTACCACCAGAATCTAGCTTTTTATATTGTAGTCGTCTTCAATCGCGTGCAACTTTAATCCTGGACAGCGAGATCCTAGGTTCAAATGCCAGTTAAGGCTACTTTGATTCTTCAGAACAATTTGATTAATAATAAATCCTTGAAGGGCGTCGTGTAGCCGCACGTGAAAACTGACAAATCTTTAACTTGCTTGAAAGTGTATTGCGTCGATTAGAGTGGAGTAGGGGTAGGTAGAAGATCTTATACAGTTGTACAATGATAATACCGAAGGCAATTTCACCTTCGCACTAATTTATCAAAATCTATAAAAATAAATTAATGTGTGTATGTCGCTATGGACATGCGTAAAGGGATTTAAATAAAAATAATAATAACCTTCAGATTAGAACAGCCAGTGAAGAGAGGTAAATATACTAAAACAAGGGACTGATGTATTTAAATAGCGAACAAATTAATAGGAAACCTGTATAGTACCACAGTGTATCATAAAAAGTTTACCTAAGCCCGAAACAATGCCGGTGATGTCAATCCAGTTCAATTCCAGGTAAGAAAATGTAACAATACAAAATCGTGACAAAAAATATAGGCATTACTCGAAGGAAGTTTGATTCATAATGTCGCAGTATAGGTAACTGTGAACCGTGGAGCCATAAATGTGATAGGGTTACCCACGACATGGAATAAATAAACCTAAGATCAGGGCTGTCTTGGCCACGTTGGGCGCCAGAGTGGGGAAGTCAGCCCGCGCCCCATTTGGTAATAAAAATAATCTTATTTCTACGATGTTCGAACGAAAGATGATGATGATGAGATGGGATCTTTTCTAGCGATCTTTGTTTCTACGGACTGTCGCGTGTACGGATAAAATCAGTAAAAAAATTATTTGAATTTAGATGCCCTATTGTCACTTCTGCTACTCTTAGAGAGTTTGTTGCAGCGGCAAAAACATACTTTCAGTCAGACATACACACGCACACATGTTTATACTAAACTACAAAATGATCAAAATATCAGAAAAGTAAAGCTGAGAGTTTTGCTGAAAATATTCATTACTAGCTTCCGCCCGCAGCTTCGCCCGCGTGGATTTCGGACTTCAAAAATGGCGGAGGTGCTCAATTTGTCGGGATGTTTTTTTAATGTATGGTGGTATGCAGGTGGTACTCTACAGATTTATTATAAGTATAGATAGATTAATAATGTTAACTTTTTTAAGGGATAACTGAGAGTGTTATAAACGTAAGAATAGACAAATATAATGAGAAAGCTTCGAACTGCTAAGCTATCGGGAGTTACACGTGTTATTGTGAGTCAACCATAAAAGATAGACATATGCTGTCGTGGGATATTTTTATATAATTTTAAGGAGAACATTTCCGTCATACATGATTTCTGTGTAGCTTTAACCATTAAGGTTGCACACGCGACGGAAGCTTAAAAAATCGAGTAACTTCTCCCGTTTTCCCAACATTTCCCTTCACTGCTCTGCTCCTATTAATTGTAGCGTGATGAAAAGTATACTATAACAGTATGAAAAATAATTGTACCAAGTTTCGTTAAAATCCGTCGAGTAGTTTTTGTTTCTATAACGGTTATACAGACAGACAGACAAAAATTTTACTAATTGCATTTTGGCATCAGTATCAATCCCTAATCACCCCCTGATAGTTATTTTGGAAATATATTTCATGTACAGAATTGACCTCTCTACAGATTTATTATAAGTATAGAAGATATAGATAGAAGATAGATTAATAGATGATTCTTGACACAATATTAGCAGAGGTAAATATAAGTATGTGGTTTCATTTACTAACGCAATGACAAAATGATCCTGTAGGTCTAACTGTTTCATCTCAACCTTAGTAATTTGAATTAAAAATATTACACCGACACTGATTATCACTCTTCTGTCTCGCATAAAGATTACCGTTGGCGAATGAGGGTGTATCATGCGGGACGTGACGTAGGTGCTACGTGCCTTACACCATGTCGGTAGGCTTGATTATTAATTACAAAAAAGGCGCTTGTCTGATGCCACTTACCGTTAAGGTTATAGCTTAAGGTCCATTTTTCATACATTTTGTTGCACCTTTAATCTGGGTAACTAAACAAGTATTGACAAGTAAAGAATTTAAATTCACGTCTAGTTAGTGATTAGTTCTCGCAGTTGAAGAAAATCGTATAAATAATTAAGATGCATGAATATTTCGGCCTTTAAAATTTCGTCGTATTAAATTGCATACTAATTATTTTACGTATTTCTTTCAACTGCGAGAACTAATCACTAACTAGACGTGAATTTAAATCTTTACTTGTCATACAGGTTTAGTTACCCAGATTAAAGTGAAACAAAATGTATAAATGGACTAAGTAGTAAATATCATCCAGAACTTTGTGGGATAGTTCTATACATGCGCTCGGTCTTCATACATATACAAGCTCATGCACGGGGGTATTTGTCGCGGTCCTGGCATACAGTCCAGTGTGTATACCTCATAGTTGTAACTACACATCGAAGCATATGAGGGCTTGCAAACATTTCCTGGCCTACTCCCTTCCACCACATTCTAAGAAGGTTCCTTTTCCTTCCCCAATTATTCCCTCCCATCTTTCCTCTAGGGTCCTGTAATTGCTAGGCCAGAGGATTTCTACTGGAATATTCCTACTCCCATTCGCACATTTCCCCGGCGTTGACTGAGGGTCTGATAATTAAAAATCCTATGTTACACTGACTTAAATCATTCAAACCGAAACAATAGCGCTTGCATACTCTTATCCGGAAAATACAATATACTTAATGATTTCTTATGTTTACGCGAATGTTAGACATTAAAATTAAACTATTTTTCGGATTTTATTGCGGTTTTAAAATTTTAGTTTTCTCCCGACGTTTCAAAGACTTTACAGCCTTCATAGTCACGGGGGGACTGAGGGTGTTCATCCGTAAAATCAAAGTTACAATATCTACCTACATTTTACAAATATACAACTTTTAAATTTTAGCTGTTGGCGGTCCGATCTACGCAGAATGAGCTCTCAATGTCTTGAAGTCTACAAATTACTTAATCAATTAGGTGACAATAATAGTTACTTTCTGGCTTCGTTTAGCTAAAATAATTCAGATAATCCCCTTTTTCTCTCGCAAAATAATTTTTTATTGAATTTACTAACAAAGACTATTGATGAGGCCATATATGGCTAAATAAATTATTCATATTGACTTACAATGAATAGGACTTTATTATTGTTAACCTGTGTTGACGATACTAAAGTGCCTGTGTACTGACATGTCTCAGGTCATGTTCCTGTTGGGTTTGAACACGGAAATGATAAATAAAAACCCATCCCTTCCTCGGAACACAGCGATGTATTCACGATGTAGTGATCACGTAATGAATACGTGAAACATCGAAGAGACAGGATCAATATGGGGCATTTGGTTAGTGATGTGCCAACTCGGGATAAACACAACTCCAGCTAAACGAAGCCAGAAAGTAACTATTATTTTATTATTCACGTAACTCGAGTTCAACTCGAGTTAACTGGGTAAAATGAAATTGAGTAATGATTTGTTTTGGGTTATTTTTACAAATGTAATGACTCACCAATGAAATGAAATGAAATGATTTATTTGAATCTGTAAAATGTTATACATTATTTAGATTCCGTCAATATTAACTCTACCACCAGTTCGGAAAGTAGTTTTCACCAGAGAAGAACGGGCAAGAAACTCTGGTGTTGCTCTTTTCAATCAGTTTAAGGTAAAGACTACAGTACATGATTGATTGACAAGAGAAAAAAAGTTTAGAGCAGTTCATTTAAATAATAGCAGTAATAAAAAAGGAATCTATTTATTTATCATGTATTTATGTTTTATGTATTTAAGATTAAATCTTCGTAACATAAATAAAGTAAGTATTTAAACTCGAGTTAAAGAGAATTCAACTCGAGTTGACTCGATCTAAACCTAACTCGAGTTGAAACATCTATAATTTGGATCGAATTGACGATTGTCATCTCAACTATCCCTATAGATAGATTATAAATGTTATCGCTGGTAGGTACTAGGCAACCATAAATCATAAAGAAATCTATAAAACCCAAAACCACAAGCGAATTATCAAATGTTTATTGAATTTGTGGTTGATAGTAAAAAGTAGATTGTATAAAACACGTAACTGCGTTAGTTTGAGGATAAACATTATAGGTATGGTGGGAACGTTCCTGCGGGATTTACCCGAGGAACAATGTAATCTACACACACAAAAGATTTGTCTCGGTGTATGGTTTTAACTTAATGGGCACGAGGTTATCATGTCGTTAGCATTTTGATTTACAATTTGTTGTCTATTTAATCCTCTTTTAAAAATATCGATGCTAATATATTAAAATTAAACACACGGGGAAGGAGAACCCGTGACAAAGGCTGCAAAGTCTTCAAAACGTCGGTAGAAAATTAAAATATAAATAACGAAAATAGTCTAACATTCGCGTAAACATAAGAAATCATGATGCTAATACATAAAGCTGAAGGGTTTGTTTGTTTGAACACACTGATCTCAGGAACTACTAAGCAGATTTGAATTTGTTTTTACTAATTGAAAGCTACATTACTTCTAAGTGCTACTAGTTACTCCTTCCATGAAACGTTCGTAACCGCAACCTCCGCGTGGACATCAATATGCCCACCATAATTATAGGAAGAACAAATTTAGTTGTTTAATTAAACGCAACAATAAACTATATTATAATTGTGGCGATAGCAACATATAGTTATATGTAAAAAGTGACATTAATTGCGGGGTAAATGTAGCAGAAGATTGATTATATACACTATACTATTACTACATAATATATTATTATGCATATGAATTGTTAGAAGCTATCTATTCGAAATTTATAATACATATAAAAATAATTAAACATCATATTTCTACATGATTTTTATTTTAGTTCAATATTTTTGTTATGTGGATATTATCTCATTCATTTCATAATAAAACTGTCACTTACTTAAATTATCTATTCCGTGCATCTCCTTCTTAAGTACTCATCTTAGATAGATGAATAAGTAACACCTTAGTAATAAGTTATCAAGAAGTAAAAAAATATATTTTTAAGCATATATTTGTAGATCAGCATATTTCTATGAAAAGTGAGTGCCCTGGTGCCTCTGCATATCTCTTGGTAGGATATATTTTATATCCACTCGGATAGCGACCACCATACGCAAGGTGTTACAACGCGCCATTATCATAGTGGCCGATCTGTGTGTCGCGTTCTGGGATCAGCCTGTGTATATCCGGTACCAACAGGTCGGCATAATTGTATCGACTGCCGAGGGGTAATCATCTCTTGTGTCAGTAGACTTTCTATTGAAACTCAATCCACTTACAGAGGGGTTACTTTACCTTGTACATACTTAAAAAACAATTTAAAAAAATATTGTTTAAATTTCTGCCACTACTAATAATATTTAATGCATGTCACTGTACTGCTTACTTTAGTCATCACTAATTTAAATAATGTCGGGTAATTTCAATGATTCAAATTGGAATTCGGAACTCAACAGCGATTACTCATTGATACTTGGCGGTAGACCATATCTAGACAAAAGCTCATACCAAAGATCTAATACTCATAAATCATACCAAAACCAGGACACCATAAAACATCATCGTACTTACTTATCTACTTTTTTTGTACAAGCACTGCAAAGTGAGCCCATTGCATCTGAAGGCATGGAATGAAGCGGCGATAGCCTAGTTGGGTGTGGAACGGACTGCCAAGACAAATGTCCGCAGGTTCAAATCCCAAGGGCACACACCTCTGACTTTTCTAAAAAATTATGTGTGTATTCTTTGTCAATTCATCGTTAGCTTTAACGGTGAAGGAAAACATCGTGAGGAAACCTGCACATCTGAGATGTTCTCTATAGGAATTTCGAAGGTGTGTGAAGTCTACCAATCCGCACTAGGCCAGCGTGGTGGACTAAGGCCTAATCCCTCAGTAGTAGAGGAGGCCCGTGCTCAGCAGTGGGCAAGTATATAATACAGGGCTGATATTATTATTATGGCAAGATGAAATAAGACCCGAGATGATTTTTGGTCTGCTTTATTTCATGTTTAAATCATTATTTTTATTAATATATTGCTTTATTCCCTCTCAGTAGTAGAGGAGGCCCGTGCCCAACAGTGGGAATATAATACAGGGCTGATATTATTATTATTTCATGTTTAAATGGTGCTTATATACTGATCTGGTACGTGATCTACATTACATCACTTATCTAAGTATCTACGTGATATTATATGCGACGGTGTCACTACCGGGTCTAATAGAATGTCGACTGACGATAGATGATTAACCCTCGACAGTCGACACAATGATGCCCGTTGGAACCGGCTATACACAGGCTTATGCCGGAACGCGACATAGTTACATGAGCCACTATGGCGGGTTTAAACAGCTTGTGTACGGTGAATCGCTATCCGGGCGGATATGATATATGTTACCACCAACATACGAATAAACTGATTTGTTATAGGTATATTGTCACGATTTTGTGAAATTTTTAAATATTATCGCCAATGCTTTCTTATTCTGTCACGATTTGCTGAAATTTTAAAATATTATCGCTAATAAGCAAGCCTCAAATAGGCTGTTTACTTTGTGAATAAACCACGGACGGAGCCGAAAACAATAGCCAGTAAATATTAGCTGCCTTGGTAGTGTAGTTGTATTGCGTGCATTATATGAAACTGCTTTGAGGTCCCTGAATACTTCACACCAAATCGATATTTGGAGTGTGGAAGTTGTGCCGATATGGGGGAGAACTCTCTGTAACATCATTTGACGGAACACATTTAGCAATAAGCGAGTTGCACCTCTGGCTACTCCTTCGAAGATCGTGATGTATGTGTAGTTTGCCCCAACATGCATATTAAACCTAGTCTCATACGCTAGAGGACAATTTGAATGCACCGCCAATCTCAAACAAAAACGATTATTAGTAGAATCATACTTACACGTGCATCGCAATAACAATCTTATTATACTAGATCATTAGACATATAATTACATGCGACCATTATGTCGCTATGACGATGACTTAGACTTTCTTATAGAGGCCGGTAAAGTGACCTCACTACACCGGGAAGCGGAGTGGGATCCAAATAGTCTTTACTGACTAGAGGGGATTAGCCCTAGCTATTCTAACATCAGATAATGTAAGCGACGTACAATCAAGTTTAAAATGTAAATAAATAGTAATAGAGACCACTTTTTACATCCATAGCTACCTAAATCCGTCTAATGGTTTCTGTGTTTCTTTCTTACAAACATTCGAGTTCACCTTCAACTTAAAATTTATAACTTTAGTAAGATATATGGAGGAGTGCCAAGACCCCTTCACGGACGTCCACTGCTGGACATGGGCCTCTCCCAAAGATTTCCAGATCGCCCTATTGTAAGCGGCCCGCATCCAGCGACCTCCTGCAACTTTTATGAGGTCATCTGTCCACCTCGTGTATGGACGTCCAACGCTGCGCTCGCCATTTCGTGGCCTCCACTCCAGAACCTTCTTGCTCCATCGACCATCAGATTATCATGTCATTACGTTAATAGAAAACAAAAAATGTATCCGATCGATAAATCTATCTTCTTCAATAAGTCTAATACATATAGCTTTTATTTGCGTACACGATTGTAAAAGTGTCT
>NW_023592858.1:0-30516 GCF_014839805.1 Manduca sexta
GATTATAATTTCGTTCTGAAAGTTAAAGTTATATCTACCTAAATTTTACAATTATACAGAATTTGACAAGCAGTACCTTAGTCCACCCCGTGACCATGAAGGTTGCAAAGTTTTCGAAACGTTGTGAGAAAATTAAAATATAAAATCCGAAAACTAGTTTCATTTCGATGTCGAGAGACATTGAGAAACTTTGTACTTGTACTTAATTACCTACCAACATATTAAAGTATGGGGAAATATCATCATCCAGTTTGATACTTATTTATATATAAAGGATAATCTATATATATAAAAATGAATCCCTATTTCCCATAGGTCACGGCATCACGCGTGAACGGCTGGACCAATTTCTCAAAAAAAAATTTTGTGTTTGTTATTGTCAGAAGGATCTTATGAAAGAAAAAATTAAGTAAATTGAGCGGAACGATAGAAATTTAAAAAAAGTTAATTTCAGCGATTGACAGAAAGCGCGCTGCAAATTCATAGTTGACAGGACATCGTCCGTTGGGTCAACTAGTATAAAATAATTATACACGCGTTTTAAAAAATACACGCCGTAAAGCTGTATTAATTCGGCACAAAATTACGACCAGTTTTGTACTATATAACTTTTAATCTAACACGAGGCACAGGAAATTAAAACATTCAGCCAATCAGTTACAAAGTATAAAAGCATTTGAAATATTCATACCACAGATCCCTGTACAATTTTATCGTATTAATCAATTTAAAATGAATTAAGCAATGAAATATTTAATACGGCACACGACATGACGTTCTGTGCTTTTTAAAAAACTACGTAATGTAATAAACGTAAAAGCTATTTTTATTTACAAGGCACAGGTAAAACAAATATGTCATGTTGAAAGATAAAATAAACGGGTAATGAATTTAATTGATAAACATTTATTGGTTTATTACTTGTAAATTAACCGGGCACGAGTCAACGTTAGCTTTACTTGAATATGTCTGTCTGTTTGTGTGTCAATGTTAGCTCCTGCCTGAAAGATAACTTAAAATTATATATATGTTTTTATTGCTTCGATCGACGAGACGAGCTTCCCGTGCGCCTGATGGTAAGAGATACGACCGCCCATAAACAGTAGAAACATCATCCAACACCTTCAATTACAGAGCATTGTTTGGTATTCTACTGCGTTCGCCATAGTGAGACATGAAATGTTAAGTTTCATTATATCCAGTAGTTACACTGGCTAAGTTATAGTTTTAATATCGAGTATATTTGGTGCCACTACGCCTTTAGCCGACTATAATAAAAACAGTTTAAATCAGCAAGTATTCATTTATAAATACAATACAACTAACAAACACTTCTGTTATTAGTCTAAGTAATTATATTCAAATAAATCTTAACTAAACCTATAAAAAACCGCTGAACACTTTAAAATATGCAACAGAAAAATCTTTTGTGAATTATATTACATGTTAAGAATCATAATTTGTAATAATGTGAATACATTTGGTAAAACATTTTCAAACTAAAATTCGTCCTATTATTATAAACTGCTGTTTTCTGTCGAAAAAAATAAATAAAGGTACCTCCATTAAACAAAACATCTTAAACCTTAATATTATGTGTACATACGTCTTTCTAGTATATATTTATATAGACAAAGCCGCAAAACATCCCTAGTATACACAGCAATCTGAGAATTAATTACGAGATTATTTGTATACAATTTGTTCGCTATTTAAGACATGTATGTATACAATATGCGCAATTATTATGAGTATCATTCTGCGTAGCCTTTGAAACATGCAAGGTAATTGATATGTGATGATTAAATAATCATTAGAAATGATTATGAAGGCTGATGAGGATAGTTGACTTACGGATCTAAAATGTTTAATATTTGCAAAATATTAAAAATACTATATATTGCTCGCGGCTCCGTCCGTGCGCAATTATTTCTAGTATATAATTTCAGCTTTAATTTTTCGGTATAAAAAGTAACCTACATCCGTCCTAGATTTTCAAATATCTCCATAACAAATTAAATTGAAATCAGTTCAGTAGTTCAGTAAAAAGTAACAGACAGATACCAAACGATCTCCATACGAAATTCCATCCAAATAGGTTCAGCCGTGAAAGAAAGGCAGAAACAAACAATTAATTTCGCATTTATGATATGGTATATGGTTGATTAATATTAGATAAACAGTTATAAAACCAACAAATGATAATTATCTTGGAAACATATTTATCAGTAGCTAGCTAGCGGTGACACGTACGTCGTATTCATTCCGAGGTTAAATTCAGTCTAGAATACACTAAAAAGTCCTCTAAGTCGTAAAAAAAATATCAAAATCGATTCAGCTTTTTTGTAAAATACACATAAAAAAATCAAACAGAGAAAACTAGAATTCCGATTTCCATCGTTCTAAATTATAAGATCTAAATTATTGTAATGATTTTCTGGTATTGACTACAATACCAGAAAATCATTACATTTAATAGACAATTAATTTACCCGCAAAATTAAAGATTTATAAGTACCTAACTAATTTTTGCCTGCAGTTCTGCCCGCGTGAATAAGTTTTACCGGGTTTACCGGTTTTTTAAATATCTTCCCGAAATAAAAATTAGCTTATAGTACTCAAAAGTAACGTAAATCCCTATTAGAGAAACAAATTTCAAAATCAGTATAAGAGTACCAGAAATTAGCCTCAAAAATCTACAAACAAATAAACTTTTTCTCTTGAAATGAAATGATTTCAACCCGTAAAATGTTATACATTATTTAGATTCCGTCAATATTAACTACCAGGTCGGAAAGCAGTTCTCACCAGAGAAGAACGGGCA
This sequence comes from Manduca sexta, assembly GCF_014839805.1. Taxonomy (NCBI): domain Eukaryota; kingdom Metazoa; phylum Arthropoda; class Insecta; order Lepidoptera; family Sphingidae; genus Manduca; species Manduca sexta. Next base: position 2,825 of record NW_023592858.1, read on the forward strand.
AGAAACACTTTATAATAGAAGTATAGATAATTTATTTGTTACTAGTTTTCAGCACCATGTCCTATCCACTCTGCGTGCACAGATCATCCCTCGGCGACGGCACTTGATTAATGAAGTCAGTGTCGTTAAGGAGACGCGGTTAAACACATCCCTATATGGATAGCGGGAAAATACGAAGAAAATTCGGAAAATGTCTGATGGAGCTGTGAGAAAACATTTGAAGGAAAATTTGAAGATTTGAAGACATGATTTATTATATCAGCCCTGTATTATATACTGTCCCACGCTTGGGCACGGGCTTTCTCTACTATTGAGAGGGATTAGGCCTTAGTCCACCACGCTGGCCTAGTGCGGATTAGTAGACTTCACACACCCTCGAAATTCCTATAGAGAATTTCTCAGGTATGCAGGTTTCCTCACGATATTTTCCTTCACCGTTAAAGCAAGCGATAATTCACACAACATTTTTGAGAAAAATCAGAGGTGTGTGCCGCCCTTGGGATGTGAACCTGCGGACATTAGTCTCGGTAGTCCATTCCACAACCAACTAGGCTATCGCCGCTTATGATGAAACATGATTTATTATGAAACTATAAAAATATATTTAAAATTTGGAATAAGATAAAGGGCTTTATACCGTCTACAGGGGTAAAGACGTTTTTGTAATTACAGGCGATCTAATCGAAGGGTAGCTTTGGTAGTTATGTAAGTAAAGAGAATTTTGACTCTCTTACCTATTCGGCTATCGAAGCTGTCCTTTGAATAGTATGCCCGTAATTGATAACCTTATAAAATCTAAACGTGCCTAAAACAATAAACAGTTTCTTAATTTTTCTACTCTGAGTTCGGTTAGGTATTATTTTTATATTTAATTTCGAAGAAAAAAATTGAAATCTAAAATATACTTGATGACGTCATACATACGGTTGAATTAAGTAGTTTTCTTGGCCCTCCTTACTTTTAAAATTATTTAAAAAATTCATACACTGTTATTTTGTAAGATGGATTCGTTCGTTTATGCAGTATAGAGCCCCTGATCTTATGACGTATAAAAAGGTAATACTCATGACGTTTAAACAATATGGATATTTTGAACTAACATACACTTTGGGTAATTTAAGCAAGGACTACGAAGTAATAATATAATTTATTCTTAATAAATCCTAAAATAAACGGCGAAAGAAAACATCATGAGGAAACCTGCATACTTGAGAAATTCTCTATAGAAATTTTGAGGGTGTGTGAAGTCTGCGAATCAGCACTAGGCCAGCGTGGTGGACTAAGGCCTAATCCCCTCAGTAGTAGAGACGGCCCATGCCCAGCAGCGGAATAATATATAATACAGGGCTGATATTATTATAATTACATCTATCTACATTTGGCAAAATGTGTGTCTGGAGTGATTATTATCTATTTTACCAAAGTTCATTGCCTATAAAATTAAATGCTAATCGCAGTTTCACTATTACAAGGTTCTAAGTTATATTCGATGTGCAAATAGAATTATTAATATCAGATAATTTTAAGCCTTCTTCAGTAAAAAAAACTACCAAAAATCCCAAAAGATTAATAAAGGAAAAACCATAAATAATACTTCCTAATTATTACCAACATGAAAAAAATCTCACTTTTTGCAACAATAATAAAATTAACATAGGACCTTGTAATAGTAAGCCAACAAAATGCTGTTAGCCTCATTTAACAGATATTTCAGTTCGAAATTTAAATTTATTTATCGAATGCCTTTAACGGTTTTGAAATACAGTTGCCAAAGAAAACAACAGAAAAAAGCGATATCTAGAATCCAAATCTATTTGAAGTCAAAGGTGACCTTTTTGTTTATCTGAAATCAATCTTAAACTAATCTATCTTAAATTCTATTTTTATTAACATTATTTCGTGACGTTAGATTTTGTTCGGTTACAATTCTATTTATTTTTTTTATAAAAAAATATTATCAATCACAAAAGATTATAGAAATCTAAATTTCCGTTAATGTCTTATTTCAGGTCTGTTGTTCGCAGAAAAATGTGGAATATATACAGTTTTTTTTTAATATTATATCGTAGTCCCATTATAATACATAATGCTTCTTTATTCTTAAAGTTATAAGGAACTATTTAAGGAATGAGATTTTTTATACGAATTTCTAAGATATGAGCACTCTACCAACAATAGGCCACGTTAGGTATTTAGTAATGATTTTTTAATACTATTACAATAAGATTTTAACAGGTCGATAACTGTACGAATATTGAAGAAAATCTAATATGGGTAATTTTAGAGCAACAAAAGCCAAAACAATACATTTTAGAATTATTGGCTGTATGTTTGCATGTATCACGCAAAAACTACTGCATAGAATAAAATGCAGTTTTTACCGATATATTTTGAGAGGTCAAATTTAAAATATACGCCACTGGTTCAATCAGTCATATTGTAATCGCATGATCAAATAATTAAAGGTGATCATGTCACCTTCGATGCTGTCTCATAGAGCTGTGTAGAGCGTCCTATGGGCTTTGGAAATTACTGAAACTAATATTCTTGGTGGCGTATTTGTATCACGGTACGACTGCAGTGCTGGGTCTCGGGTTCGATCCCCGGGTCGAGCAAATTGATATTAGATTTCTACTAGTTATTAACCCGGAGTCTGATATTTGTGCCCGATATGGCCTAGTTGGTTGTGGAACGGACTGCCGAGATGAATGTTCGCAGGTTCAAAACCTAAGCACACACCTCTGACTTATCTAAAAATTATGTGTGTATTCTTTGTGAATTATCGCTTGCTTTAACGGTAAAGGAAAATATCGTGAGAAAACCCGCATACCTGACAAGTTCTCTATAGGAATTTCGAAGGTGTGTGAAGTCTACCAATCCGCACTAGGCCAGCGTGGTGGAATAAGGCCTAATTCCGCTCAGTAGTAGAGGAGGCCCGTGCCCAGCAGTGGCACAGTGATCTAATACAGGCCTGATATTATATTAGACCCTTATCTCATCCATAGCCGTAATACCCACGGCGAAAATTGATTGCACCAGTTGCCTTCTGCTTACCTCTTCGGATAGAAGGCATGAATCTGATAATACAGTGAAAATCTACTCTAGAGTAAATACATTTTATCACGTCAACAAAGGAATTTATGCAACCAACTGCACCGGCACGCGTTTCTTCTTGCTCAGACCGTTAGCGGTCAACACGATTTGACAAAACGTTAAGCACGAACGATCAATGGGTGACAGTTCCCAACAATAGTCTTCTATTATAAGATTATTGACCAGAACAATCTAAAGTACGGCAATTTAGTTTCAGTATATAAGTGTATATTTTTGGCTTCCATTATTGGTCTAGCTTAGTTGGGTGTGGATCAGACTGTCAAGACGAATGTCCGCAGGTTCAAATTCCAAGGGCGCACACCTCTGGCTTTTCTTAAAAAATCATGTGTGTATTCTTTGTGAATTTATCGTTCGATTTAACGGTGAAGGAAAACATCGTGAGGAAACCTGCAAATCTAAGAAGTTCTCTATAGGATTTCGAAGGTGTGTGAAGTCTACCAATCCGCACTAGGCTAGCGTGGTGGACTAAGGCCTAATCCCTCTCAGTAGTAGAGGAGGCCCGTGCCCAACAGAAGGCAAGTATATAATACAGGGCTGATATTATTATTATTTATTATTATTGGTCTATCAACCATAACAACAGTTTAAAGAATTTTAGTGTTGTTGAATTAGTGATGGATAAATGAGCGGAAACGGTTATAGCCTAGTTGGATGTGGAACGGACTTCCGAGACAAATGTCCGCCGCTTCAAAACTCAAGTGCACACTTCTGACTTTTCTAAAATTATGCGTGTATTCTTTATGAATTATCGCTCGCTTTAACGTTGAAGGAAAACATAGAAAGGAAACGTGCATACCTTAAAGGTTCTTTATACGTATTTTAAGAGTGTGTGAAGTCTACCCATCCGCACTGGGCCAGCGTGGTGGACACAGGCCTAAACCCTCTCAGTGGTAGAGGAAGCCCATGCTGCAGTGGCAAATTATATAATACAGGGCTGATATTATTATATTATCAGATAAATAATAATTATTTCCCTTATAGGTAGTATTTTAAGACTTATCTTTTTTTATTTTTATTTTATTTTATGAAAATTAAGACGCATAACAGATTACAATCAAAATTAAAGCTAATTATAAAATATACAAGCATAAAAAACTAGATTGTATTCCTAAACATTGCGCCCATATACTAGTTAATTACTCAAAGTGCGGACTAAGATAAATTAAGACTTGAGTTACTGTGTATAGTTAAAAAAACAAATTGAAACAAGGAAGTAGTATAAGTGTAACTTATAACTTATAACTTATCGTTATGAGTTTAGGATAATTTTAATATTTTTGAAGACTCGCCGAGATTCATTATTTTTTACAAATTTTATTAGGTCATCTGTCTACCTCGAGTGGAGATCTCCGACGCTGCGCTTGCCAGTTCGTTGCCTCTACTTCAGAACATTCTTGCTCCATCGGCGATCCGCGAACTATATGCCCTGCTCACTGCCACTTCAGTTTGCTAGTCCGATGAATAATCTTGCGTATCAAGATGCTATTACCGATGTTGGCTTACAGATGTGGCTGCGTAGGGACTCTAATTCCCTTTTTAGGCTGGCGAATATTTTGTGTATTTCGCATTTCAGTTTTTCTGCTCAGTATCAGCCCGGAGTCTGAAATTTGTGCCCGATATGGCGATAGGCTCGCCCCCTATCATATCATGGGACGGAGTACACTTGGCGAAAAGTGGGTGCCGTGGTTGCGCCTCTGCATACCCCTTCGGAGATAAAATGCGTGATGTTGTGTGAGTGTGTGAATATTTCGTATACGATAATGGCTAGAATTATGAGTAACGAAGATGCGAAATAAGCTGGTATCAGTGCGAAGGTTCCATAGAACCCGATTTCTGCTTTCCTATATGTAGAATCTAATTATCATTAGAACGATTTGCACCGCATTTATGCATATTAGTACCTATATGTTGTGTTGAATTCCATTTTTGAAAATGTTACTATTCGCCACTGCTGGTTTCATACTCATGTTTGTGGCTATTCGTATGTACACAGCAATTAAATCAGGAGTTGGGTGTAAGCTATATCATATCTATGTTTTATCACTACATTGTATAAAACAAAGTCGCTTTCTCTGTCCCTATCTATGTATGCTTAAATCTTTAAAACTACGCAACGGATTTTGATGCGTTTTTTTTTAATAGATAGAGTGATTCAAGAGGAAGGTTTATATGTATAATAATAACATCCATTAAATAGTCAGCATTGCACCCGTAAGAAGCTCGAGCGGGTCGCTAGTATTCTATAAAAGATGAATAAACATAAATCTCTGTTTATTTTATTTATATCTGATAAAAACCAATTGTACAATAAATAGTATAAAAGTAAGATTACTTATATATCGGAGATAATAGTACAACTAACTACATTATCCACAGTTTATAACATAAGTTGTTTAGGACACACATTGGATTTTGGAGTCTAACAATAAAATTATGATCAATCGTAAAAAAGTGTGAGAGTTTTCGTTTCAAAACAAACCAGATAAAATATCCAAACTAATTCATTGCTGGAAAAACGAAAACCGAGTGTAATTGAATGTTATAATTTGTAGCGATATTGGTATCTTATTGCAATAAATAATCCGAGGAATATTATCAGGGCCTTCAGATCCAGTCCTTACTTTATTAATAACGCAACGTAACATGAATCCCTTAACTTGGGTAAAGAGATACAAGGTAAGTGCGTAACAGCAATCCATAGCCCAAATACTTTATTGAGGAAGCAAACTTAACATGAATCCCTTACCTTGAGTAAAAAGATACAAGAAGGTAAATGCGTAAAAATATCAGTCAAAAACAAAAATGTCTGTCTTTTTACTAAAACTACACATCCAAACATCCATTCACAAATTTTAAAACAAACACCACGGCACCCATCCACGTGCGCCTTCCCGGGTCCATGACTCTGGAAGCCTCCACAAACCAAACAAAAACGCATCCACAAAACCCAAACAACCTGTTTGCGTTATTTTAAAACTGTTACGCACGATCGCGCTCGATTCTCTATGCTCTCTGAGGCCTAGACGGTTTAGAGATGCGTTGTGAACAAAATGGACCATTGATGCTGGATGCATAGTAACTAAACGATATCATTATCATCATCTCAGCCACAGGAAGTCCACTGCTCAACATAGGCCTCCCCCAAGGATCTCCACGTCGACCTGTTGGAAGTGGCCTGCATCCAGCGACTTCCTGCGACCTTATCCAGGTCGTCCGTCCACCTTGTAGGCGGGCGTCCTACTAAACGATATAGCAAGGAGTATTCTCTTTATTGGTAATTTTCTCGAGACTCGGGCAACGTTAAAATGTTTTTTCTGGATAACAGTCCCGCTTTATTTTTCCCCGGGATAAAAAGTAGCCTATAGCATTTAGGAGTAATGTAGCTTCCTCTTATTGAAAAAATAATTAAAATCGGTTTAGTAGTGCCTGAGATTAGCTCATTGAAATAAACAAACTATTCAGCTAGATATTCATATAAGTTGGAAAGGTTGATAGGAAGATGATTGCGAAACAAATTAATGACAAGATTTATTTCTTTTTCGGGATTATCGGAATTTTTTACTGAGAATAACAAAGATTTTTGTAATATAATTCCATTTAAAAATATTATATACACACTTGTAATAATGGGCCAGTGAAATTAATGGTTCCTACGCATTGTGTTATAGACCATTAATATGATTTTACAGGGGACTCTAATAATTTAAAACATTTTTAAACATTTTTTTTCTTTTATTGGTCATTGTTTTTAAAATACGTAATCGCAATATGCGTTCTTTAAAGTTCTACCACCTTTCCGCCACATCAATCACTCGTAGTTAATTTATGCAAATCTTAACCTTTGCGTGCTAATGCGGAGTCTATAATGATGGTATTGTTAACTGACGTATTGACGTAACAATATCTAATAATTTATCCTGAAACGACATGGTAAGTTCAATGTAGCATTGACCAAGCCTGCTAATACTATGATTCCTTACCACTTACAAGTAACGCGTGGCGATGTGTGAAATTCAAAAGCGAATCCGACATAAAATGTATATGTATATGTATAAAATTTAACTAATTATACTTAAATTTTAGCCCACTATTCTACAAATATTAATTTGTTAATATATATATATATATATATTTAATGGGTAGGAATCCGGTTAGATGGTCCCTTTGCCTCTGATCACGCCTCTCATAGGGATCAACAGAGGCTATGGATTTCTAATTTAACGGGCACAACACAAATTAGCTTTTATTAGGACTAATACACTAATAAAAAAAAAACAAGCACAGCAACACATAAATTAACCACAACACTCAAACACACTTAATTATATTAATAACACTACGCTGTCACACGCAATTCACAGTATTGGTTTCAATATCGCTCGTAGTTCGCTTATAGCTCTTGATCGCGTCGCCGCACGCCTCCTTTTATACTCGGCTGCCTGTTCCATAGGTGTCCGTGGAACATTCTCGAAAGATACGGAATGGTCGGAAACTGTCTCGTAAATTAAGGTATCGATTTTCCACGACATTTTGGAAAGATCTTTGAAGATCTTTTCAACGTCAAACCTGCACATTCGAGTAACACTACTTAGATCGATTCTGGCACACATGCTTCCTCAACTCTCATTAATCTTCTCATATATCCGACCTGTTAAGGGTACTTTCGACTTATCTTTGGATTAACTTTGTCTATTCTCAAATCTTTGTTAACTTCTTGTTTTGGTGGTAACGTATATATGCTAGAAATCGTAATATTCTGGGTTTAATTCTCAAACCAGGCAACTAAAGTTTGTGTGGAGTTACCCGGCATTTGCGTCCAAGTAGTGGACTTGCAAAGGCTGAAGATGACAATGATAGTGTTTACCTCTTAAAACATCATGGAACGGTTAAATGTAAGTGGTGGTATGTTAATTATAAGTACTCTAGTAGCACACACACAGACACACTCACGCTTGTCATCCCCGACAGGATATGTAGAGGCGCAACTGGTGCACCTACTTTCCGACGTGTACATTCCGTCCCATGATGTGGTAGGAGCGAGCTGAACGCAATATCGTGCACAAATTCCAGACTCCGGGCTGATACTGAGTAGAAACCTAATATCATTTTACCCCGGAAGTCGAACCGGAGACATCAGTATTGCTGTCGTACTGTAACCCAACTACTTCATCAAGGCAGTCACTAGTAGATTTACTTACTCTACAGAGGATTTATTAAATAACCGACTGACGAGCGAGATGCTTTCCTGAATAGAATAAATTTCGTAGACAGCTCAAACTTGAAACTACGGAACCCTCACCGCAATACCAGCACGAGCGCATTTTACTTTATAATTTTCCTTTATTTTTGATTGACTTCCTATTCAAACTGAGACTGCGGTCGATAAAAAACACCGTCACGTTCCAAATACGTGCGTAATCACCTAGTTAACTGTTGACTTTGGACACCTGTGGACTGAATGAAGGCTTGAATGAACGGTGGTGAATGAACGAATGGTACGTATGGGTCCTCACATGATAAAAGAGTTGTTTGTATGGACTTTGTTATGTAATGAGACATGATTGATACCTTTTGTGAAGATAGTGCGATTCTATTTGTTAATTGTTTGAAGTCTTGTTCTTCGACCTTTGGAAGTTCATTGTTGAATATAGGCGTCCCTATATTGAAATGTGATTGAAACCTTTTATGAGGTTAGAAGGATATTATTTATAAAATGTTTTAAGTCTTCCTTTTCAGCCTTTGGAAGTGCTGAACGAAGACCTCTCCCAAAGAGTTCAGTCTTTGGAAGTTCGCTGCTGAACATAGACATCTCCTAATAGAGTGAGTTATTCGTAATTGTTCAGTATTTCTTCTTGTTTAACTTGATATCTCAAGTTATTTTGAATCTAAGAGTTTTCATCGATTCCATGTTTGCATCTTTTAGACTTACATTCCGATTCTGTTAATATTTAAAAGAGAATCAATGACTTTAGTATTGTCAATGCTTACCAACTTTCACCACTTATCGCTTACACCACGTCTTCATTGCCTCTAAAATGCACTCAACGCCACACAACATATCAATTACCTTTTTATTAGACTTGTAAAGATGTCTAGATCAGCTGACCTTCTAACCTGATAAGATATTTATCATTCACGCAGATAATGTGTTCTCAGTAAACATAGTTAACAACGTACGTCAATGACAATTTTACATTGACTTATTTTTTTATGAGCAATTTCTGTACTCTACCTGATGGAAGTGGAGTCCAGATAGTGTCAACTATCGAGGGATGGTTATCCCTCGCCAGTCGACACAATTATGACGGCCTGTCTACTGATACAGTTATCGCATTGGGTTTGTCTACTCAGCACCAGACCTGATTCTGAAATTTGTGCCCGATATGAAGAGCCTCGCCCCTATCACATCGTGGGACGGAATACGCACAACTGATAATTATCCGTCTGCTATAATAGTCTATTATATTACCTATTATAATAGGTGCACCAGTTTCAGCTCTGCCTACCCTTTCGGTGATTAAAGGCGTGAGTTTGTGTTAATAAATAAAACCTCAAATTCGTCAACATGGTGTCGTCGTCTAATATCGGGTCAAATCAGCTACGAATAACGAATATTTTCAAAAAAATCCACTTTTACTAGTCTGATATTTGGATTATTTTGTAGTTTAGTCCAAACATGGTCTGTGTTTGCGTATATTTTTTCTAAAAGTGTGATGTTGTCGCTAAGACGAATTCTCCTATAATAGTGGCATTGGGGCGTGTACAATTAAAATTACTTTTTATTGATATCAACATCATCAGCCGCAGGATGTCCACTGCTGTACATGAGCCTCCTACACATATTTCCAGATTGACCTATTAGAAGCTCGCATTCAGCGACCTCCTACGATTTTTATGAGGTCATCTGTCCACCTCATAGGTGTATTTTATTGATATATGTATAATGGGGAGGCCTATGTCTAGCAGTGGACGATTCCAGACTGAAATGATGATATATAATATATATTAAAGTAAGTTATTGTAAAGTGTTACTTCCAAGAACATAAGTATTTAGTTTCATTAAGTAATGCAATATCAAAATAACTATTCCCGACAATTCTTTACAGACGAATAACAAGCCGATCGTCTAATGTTAAGCGTCACGCGCCCGTGAACAATAACAACACCAACAAGAATTTCAAATCACGCTCGTCATCTGAAGTTTTGATTTAACTCTTAAATCATATCAATGCTTGTACAGTGTTATTTGGATTAGTACATGTAAATATAGCAAGACCTCTTTATAAAGAGGACCCACTTGAAAAAAAAACTATCAAAAGCTAAATTAATCCTTCCTTGCCGAATTTCGGCTAGGGGGCGAATTTCAACGGAGATCAGTCAGGTACGCAAGAGATATACACCTGTGTATTGCACAAGTGTGCGCACTACACAGGTGTACTCTCTTTGTTTTATTCTCATAGCTCAGTGTGACTATATACACCTGTCATAGACATTCGACATTGTATCCAGTGTAACTACTGGACATAATAAGACTTAACATCTCATGTCTCAGGATGGCAAGCGCAGTGGAATACCAAACAATTGTCTGTAATTCAAAGTGGATAATGTTTCTACTGTTTATGGGCAGTCGTATCGCTCACCATCAGGCAAACGGCAAGCTCTCGTCAATCAAAGCATTAAAAAAATTCCCGAGAAGATATCAGGCGAGGGACCAACAGCTCTACGTACTTTCTAAGGCACGAGGATATTACACCACTAAAATTCTGACTCCAAACTGCAACTGAGTAATTTTTAACATTAAATAAATCGGTCACAATATTTTTTGTTTCAACTCGAAATTCAAACTCAGCACCGGTATTTATACTCGTAAAGCACATTACAATTACGCCAGCAAGGCATCCAAAAGCCACTCAAAATAAATCAAAACCATTAGAACATGCATCAATACACTCCAACGTAAATCATATGAAAAATGCTCGGCATTCATCTTATTTCCAATTAAAATGACATATTAGTGGAATAGTGATGTCATTAGCCAGGTGCTAATTATGTGGCAAGTGGCTCGGGTAATTTTCCTATCCTGGTAATAACTTTGATTGTTCACGGCATTTAATATAGAATCCACCTGTGTGTCTAATTTACTTGGAATTTATCGATTAAACGATTAGGCTGGTACAATATCGATTTAATAATCGATTTTTGCTAGTAACGTATAAAAATATAGTCGTCTTGATTGGGAATATAGATATTGTTGTATTAATAAATGTGTGTCGTATCGATTTCATTTGAACTGTATAACTATCGATATAGCTAATATAAGACGAGCGAATGACATTCACCGTACAATCGTAAAAACCAAATTATTAACTTTGTTCTTATTATAATATTATTTATAAAGTAGTGTTACCGTACACAGCCTGATTCCCAACATGGCCTAGTTTTCAAAAATGCTACTAAAACTTTACCAATGTGCCTTTATGCGTCTATAAACATAATTACATTGTCACCGCCATTTTGGAAATAGATGATATTTTTTTCTGTACTGCGTCGTTAAAGTAGCGAAGTTGTATTATATCCTTAGTAAAGTAAATTGGGATTAGTAAAGGAAAGCGGGTTGCTTGGGCCTCTGGAATTCTTATTTACAAGACAAAGCAAACAAATTATCATTTTATGGTGGTTTCTTATGAGACGGTAGTGCTATCCATTCGATAAGGCTCATTCATGTTTTTATAAATATGAATATATACAGAGTTCTTAACTCTAATGAGATAGCAAGAGAATTCCACTAGACCTCAGCCTTATTCACATTTTTTTTTAAATAGGAGTTAAAGCCAAATTATTCAATAAAATGTCATTCATGTTACAAAAAAACGTTGTTACTCTACCATTTTTAAATAATCCGACAATTTAGTATTGCAGTAAAAAATATAGAGGCGATATCACGGCCAAATAACAACGAAACTTTCTAAACAGTGTAACAAAATAAAAACAATTAGGACAAGTTCGAACTATTGTTATTACCGATATATACAATATGATGTCTTAGAATAACACTGAAGAAAATATAATTATATAACAATTTTCTTCAGCAGTAATACATATTGGCTGAACACAAGTAGATATTTTTTTCAGAATAAATCTTACAAATTTATCAGACTGCCTTGGTGGCGTAGTTGTACTACATGCGCGGTACGGAAGCGCTCTGAGGTCCTGGATTTGAATTCCGGGTCGGGTAAAGTGATATTTGGGTTTTTCTGCTCAGTAACACCCCGGGCTGTGTAGTTTGTGCCCGATATGGCAATAGGCTCGCCACCTATCACATCATGGGACGGAACACATTTGGCGAAAAATGGGTGCCCTGGTTGCGCCAATGCATACCCCTTCGGGGATAAATGCGTGATGTGTGTGTAATTAATCTCATGCCAAAGTTCTTTTAAAACTGGTTGGTAATTCAACTAAAAATATTGAAATATAAAATAAAGCCCCTTATCAGCTTTAGGTAATCTTCGGCTTCACATGAGCATAGGAAATCCATTTCCCAATCACTTCTATAGTGTTAATATTTAATTTTGTACAAATAAGATGAATTTGGTCCCTTGCTGGTGTAGAATTCTAGTGTTAGCTTCACAATTTACATATTAATTTCAATTTTCTTCCCACTGAAGGCTATTATTATTGATATTTCTGAACTCTATGTTGCAATGGTTACAAGGTACAATGAACTAGAAGTCGAGATAGGAACGAGGAAATTATAATCACGCTTAGGGGCTCAGGGTATGTCACCAAGACGACTCTGTACAACCATTAACGATAATAGAAAACAAAAATGTATAGGATCATATCCGAACGACAGACTTTTCGCTAGAATATATCATTCCTATACAGATTTTTGTTATGTTGGCATAAACCCGCACTTTATTTATTTGTTTATTTATACTTCCAGTTTATATACCAAATGGATATCCATGCGACACTTCGGCTTCTGTTTGAAAACCTGATTTCATTGTTTGTGAAAAATGACTGTATTTTTATAACTGCATTTTGTCAATAATCAAACTCTTCTTTCTTTCTTCCACTAGCTAATATTCTTACTTTAAGTTATAAATTAATGTCATTATGAGTGAAAAGTTATATTTCTTATGAGAATAAAACTCTTTAAACCTAGTGTCAAGACCATCCTAGTATATACTTCAAAAATCGTTTTTTTAATATTTTATCCTCGCTCTAAAAGTGCAACACCACCTCACCCATGCTACGTCACTGCGGCGATCTCTTTTGTACCTGAATGTTAGTATATTGGCTTCCAAACGAAGTATTGAGTGATGAGATTTTCCGATAACAAGCAAAAGGCATTGTGATTCAGAATGATCGGTGATTCTGGCTTGTCTATTCTTTTTATTCATGTTCGGCACAGTAACTTCTCTACACCTGATGGTAAGTGGAGCGGGGTCCAATAGAATGTCGACTGACGAGAGATGATTACCCTTGGCAGTCGACACAATTATGCCGGCCTGTTTAGCGAATATACACAGGCTGATACCGGAACGCGACGCACTTACGTGGACCACTATTGCGGATTTTAACACATTGTGTACGGTGGTCGGTATCCGGGCATAAAATATAACCTACCATCAGTAGTTTCTTTACATGGCGTTGAAGATTTATTATATTTATAAAGAAACTAACATGTATGCTTGCGAACCGTTCCATAGTTTGTTATAGCATAAAAGTTCAAATGATTTATTCTTATATTAAAACCTCAGTGCTTCCGTGCAATAGATTTAATTTTAGAAAAAAATGTTATTATTTATAAATACAATTTATTAAAAATTAATATATTGGATAAATAAACATGATTTTTTCATATTTATTCATTGGCATACCTCAGTAAATTTAAATGAAAAATTTAAAATCGTAAAAGTTACATGTACCATATACAATGTTATACGTCATAATTTAGGCAAAGTAACAGTATTATTATCACTTACAATAAAGCAACTAGTTGTTGTATTCTCTTATTCCGACTGTGTTCAGGTCTTAAACTGAACTGGTTCGCTTTTTCGTACCATGATGTCGTTAAACACGACCAATATACGTCACCGCCTAATCAAGTTCAATATTAAATCGGAATCTACTATCATTCGTTCTGTGTCGTACCATTATGTACAATTGAACCTAAACTGAGTCGGCTATTAGTTAAAAAAACTGCCTGCCTGATAGCAAATAATAATAAACTGAATAGTAAATTGTTATAGAAAAAGTCGTACCTTTATGGGTGGTGCGTAGTCCACGGCCATCATGCAGTCACTATTAACGCCCGCTTCTGTCTTTATCATGGGGGGCCCGTGGTGGTACAGCTGGCCCATCTGGTGGTGGTGCATCCCACCATCCCCACGGCTGTACCACGTGGTGTACATATCGCAGCTTTGCTCGCAGCAGTCACTCATAAATACATCTTATCCACCAAAACTCACATGCAAAACACGCCTTATTCTTATGTCCATAATGTTCAATATAACATGTTCGCTGTTTTACATGTCGAATAAACTTTTCATTTTTAAATAGATAATGTTATCGTATACTTATTCGTATAGCCACATCACAGTACCGTTGAGTCAAAGTAAAAAACACTCAGAAACAATAACCACAGAGCACCAAATTGAGTTGAACCCGTTTTGTTGATTTTATCAAATATTGCACTTAGTACATTATATGTAAATAATATTTATTTGTATTGTCGTTGTGCTGCATCTGAAACAAACAGACAAACTTATTATTACAAAGCTTTGACGACCGTATTGATCGAGCTAATTCGGTTTCTCTTAAGTGCGAAGACTGATGAGACGCTATCTAAAGGTCAGCATCTTGAGATAGTAATTAATAAACCCATATTAATATCAGCTTAAATGTAATTTTAAGTTACAATATATCACGGATATTTAGAGCTAAGTTTTGTTTATGTAAGAGCGCTAACTCAGCTCAGAATAAATGACAGCTTAAGCCTGGTTTATTAAATAGTTTAACACATGTCTACTTGAGATCCTACTCAAAGGCAAGATTGATTTATCAATACCAGTAGTTTAATAACTACTCTAAACTTGAGTTGTTTGTTTTATAAGAGTCTCTATCATATGAGAAATAAAAAATCTCAGTTTTTAATTAACAAAAATCGTTGAAGTTTAAGATTACTTACTACCTCAGCAACTTCTAATGGACCAAGAGGTCATGGATTCGAATCCCAGGCTGGGATAATTATGTCGACTGGGGAGCGGTAATCATCTCTCGTCAGTCGACATTTAATCGAACCCCACTCCACTTATAAAAAAGAAGCCTCGTAGGAAATCAACGTGAAGTGGTTTGCTGATGAATTTCCCACGGCAATGTATCAGGAAGCCCTTTGTCTTCCCCTAATCTTTGTCCTTAAGGTCGGCAAAGCATCCCTATTTATTCCCTATTTCTTCATGGCAATAGATATTACTTAACAGGCTTACTAAAGTTTAATTAATAGAAGGCAAATGATGCCGTTTTCCGATGGATGAGGTCCCAGAACCGGTCCCTATGGCGTTCAATGGACGAGGCTTATGTCCTGCAGTGGACAATTCCCGGCTGAAATGATGATGCCATTTTATATATTTAAGATACAGATTACAGATAGAACTTAAGCTATTGACAACCAAAATGATCATTCATGGAATTGAGAGTATGTCGAAAACGGAATGCAGTCTCAGGAATCGATCCTGCATACCGCGGAAACAAATGCTTACAATTCCATCACCAAACATCTACGACATATAGTCATAGAATTGCAAATTAGACACCAAACGCCATAATGGGTATGTACCAGCGTATCACACTTGGGCAGGGAGGTCAATGACCGGCCGGACCACGCCCACAACCCACGCCCACCGCAGGCCCCGCCCACTGAAATTACGTAAGTTTGGGGTTGCGTTTAATTCTTATGTTGGTATTTGAATATGGGTATAGTTTGTGTGGACATGTTGATGAAGTTATGAACTTTTAACGTGTAAGAAATAAGGTTTACATACGAAGCAATTTTTACCTGCTTTACTCAGTTAAAGGAAATGGTGTAAATTTTACTTAACAATGAATCTAAATTTATGTATATATGACTGTTTTATTATTTCATACATAAAATAAGTATTTTGAGAGCCAAAACATAATCTAGTTAATTTATTAAAAAGTTTACATTATTTTAGAGTTTGAACGCGCTAATCTCTACAACTACTAAATCGATTTTGATAATGTTTTCACCAAGTGAGCTACATTACTCCTTAGTGCTATAGGCCTCTTTTTATCCTGGAAAAAATTCACACGGACGGAGCTGCAGACAAAATTTTATTAATTATATTCATATACTAAACTTTGTGAATTATCGCTTGCTTTAACGGTGAAGGAAAATATCGTGAGGAAACCTGTATACCTAAGAAGTTCTCTATAGGAATTTTGAGGGTGTGTGAAGTCTACCAATCCGCACTAGGCCAGCGTAGTGGACTAAGGCCTAATCCCTCTCAGTAGTAGAGGAGGCCCGTGCAGCAGTGGGACAGTATATAATACAGGGCTGATGATGATGTACTAAGGATTCTTATGATCTGTTTAAAACATTTTAAGTTAGTTAAACAGGCCTGTAAGTCCACTGTCATTACGATTAGTAACCATTGTTCCTTTTGTTCTTTTGCCATTATTCTGCATGTCATAATTATCACATTTTCATAGGAGTAGATGCAGATGCACCTCTCTAAAAACAGTCTTGGGGCGTCCATGTATGCACCACCTCAAAATCGACCAGCTGTACCACCACGGACTCCATGATAATGGCAGGCAGGAGTTACAGCGACTGCACTATTACCATGGACTTATAAACGTACTATTGTTACAACGTATTTAGGAGTACGAAGGCTTCTTTAGCCCAGAGAGACGAGTTTCAATACGATATCGAATGGAGATGGCTCTAAATTTAGCTTATACGAAAGAAACCGTTGCCAAAAACTAATCCATATTAATACTGATATTATAATTGCGGAATTAACTCTTAAGCTTTCAGAGCCAAGCCACTGAACCAACTTTGATGATATTTTATGAAAAATATGCTTGAATATCTACCCGTGCGCGTGGGCAAAGTCAGGAGCAAAGCTAGTTAGTAATAAAGCAATAATGGGCTTTATAATGATGATATTTGACCTTTAAATGGCAAAATATTGGAGTCTTGGCGCCAATACGTTGGAAGGAGCATTATTGTTCATAGAATGTTATGTAAAAAATCGTGTTAACATCCATGCATTAACGTAGATTCTATAGACATGAACGTCCATATAAACTATTTGTTCAAATTCTGATCTAAAATGACAACCAAAACGTCACTGTTATAACCTATTTATTTACTTGAACAACAAATAATTTAACTTATTTGACTAATATTTTTTATTCAAATCCAGGTTTGCACTTAGACTCGCGTTTTTATATTATGAGCGCCACTCCATACACAACCAAAAGCATCAATATTGACACCATTGAAATCAATTTGAATGGATCACAGTTCAATTCAGTTGAACACAATGAATGTTCGGAACGCCAAATCTAGTACGTCGTACATATATATCGATGCATCCATCTATATTTTAAGGGCTAGACAGCAACATCGTTTGTCATATTTTATAAATATTCATATCACTACATAGTATAAAACAAAGTCGCTTTTTCTGTCCCTATGTGTGCTTAAATCTTAAAACTACGCAACGGATTTTGATGCGGTTTTTTTTTTAATAGATAGAGTGATTCAAGAGGAAGGTTTATATGTATAATAACATCCATTAAATAGTGGAGAAATACTGTTATTTTGTTATGTTATACCCGTGCGAAGCCAGAGCGGGCCGCTATGTTTTTATATACTACGTTCACAGTTTTCTCTGTAGTGTATTTAGTATCAGCATTGCACCCGTGCGAAGCCGGGGCGGGTCATAGTCACATAATATAATTACTAGGTATATATAGCTGATGGTGGGATATTTGCATCTGCCCGGATAGCGACCGCCGTACACGAGGAGTTAAAATCCGCCATAGTAGCTCACGTAAGCCGCGTTCCGTGATCAGCCTGTATATATTCTTCAAGCAGGCCGACAAAATTGTGTCGACTGGCGAGGTTATCATATCGTCAGTCAACAC
The DNA here is from genome assembly GCF_014839805.1 of Manduca sexta. Lineage (NCBI taxonomy): Eukaryota > Metazoa > Arthropoda > Insecta > Lepidoptera > Sphingidae > Manduca > Manduca sexta. The sequence goes on from NW_023592858.1 coordinate 21,119, forward strand.
TATATGGACCCTAATTCACCACCAAGTTCAGTAGGGTCATTTTGGTATGCCAATATAAAAATACTTAATATAGGGTCAACGATGCAGTGGTTTATAAATCAAAGTCTAGATTTGCTGTTCATAAGCGAGGTATCGTCGTCACTCGTCCGATTCAAAAAAACATTACATTTCCTTACATACACATCCTGATTGAAAATGAATGAATGACATCCTAGTCATTTTAATGAACCACATTGAACTCGGGTAGATTCGTAAAAAACAGAAGGAATTGCCCATCAACTGGTATATTTACATACGTTCGTATTTAAATGAGGTGTCGATTAACATTGGCATTGGATGGAAAAAACCGATTGGCTAATAATACGCAACGTATGCGCACGCAAATATATGCGTTATTAGAAAAAACTTGTAGCCAGAGATGGAAGTCAGGTCGTGTTAAAGTTCTGAATTCGAATTATGGAAGTCAAATTTGAATTTCGAATAAGGAACTTCATAGCGGTTGTAAGGGCATAAGTTGGCTGCATACTTTAATGATTAACCAAGAGAGTATGCCATATCGTAAAAAAAATAAAACAAATGAAAAAGTGCTTCGTACACATACATATTTTTGGCAGTTATGGCAATTTTTTCTGTATCATTTTCTTTTTTTTTTGGTTGCCTTAATACTAATAATAATATAATAATAATATCAGCCTTGTATTATATACTTGCCCACTGCTGAGCACGGGCCTCCTCTACTACTAAGAGGGATTAGGCCTTAGTCCACCACGCTGGCCTAGTGCGGATTGGTAGACTTCACACACCTTCGAAATTCCTATAGAGAACTTCTCAGATGTACAGGTTTCCTCACGATGTTTTCCTTCACCGTTAAAGCGAACGATAAATTCACAAAGAATACACACATGATTTTTAGAAAAGTCAGAGGTGTGTGCCCTTGGGATTTGAACCTGCGGACATTCGCCTCGGCAGTCCGTTCCACACCCAACTAGGCTATCGTCGCTTACTAATATATTTGTTATTATACTTTCGTTCTTTTAAATAATACTACATATTATTTAAAACTATTGAAACAAGCTAAATTAAATACAGTGAATTGTAAAAACTATTTCGTTACGTACATTTATTTTGAAAAATATTCAGTAACGTGTCATATGAAAAAGTTAACGCTTGTCTTCAGATTGCGAGTTCTGATTGCGTGTTTACTACTTTACTATAACATAGTTGATATACATACCAAATTTCTCAAAAAAATGAAACAAATGAATATTTATAGGTATCAAATATTTTATCTAAACATTTCCTTAGTGATGATATAAAAAATTATTAACAAAAATTAAACCGCCTTCAAAAATAAGAATATAACAAATATTTAAACTCAGACGCAACGAGAATATAAAAAAGTATTTGACGTGGTTGGTCTGTTATTCTACATAAAAGAGGTTGCTTCGAGCAAAACAAACTCTTTTTAGTTAAACTTATTAAATTCTCCGAAAAGTCTAATTTAACAAGTGTCAAATTCGGTAATTTCTGGTAATAATGCGGAATGACGTTTCAGTGTTCGGAAAAATGGCAAAAAATCGTTCTCAAAGTTAAATAACGGATAAAAACTTATTTGTATAGTAGATCTTTTTCTGTAAAATATAAAAGCGGAAGATAATTTTGTCTAGATATTTGGTACTTGAAATTATAGTATATTCGGAAATTTTACATGTTACGCCGATTTAAAATAACGGTATATTTTTTTTTCTTTTTTGTGTTTCACTAATGTTTGTTTATGTTTCCATATTTGCTTTAGTGATTACTAAAGAATAACGGTATATTAGCATTATTAAGTCTCTCCCATACTAGAAATCAAAGCGTTTAAAGGGATCAACGTATGTACAGGGTGTCCCAGAAAATAGCGTCAAGCGGAGGTCCAGGGATAGAGCACTCTTTGGAGTATCCGAATCGCCCCATGTATATTCCGCGATTTTTCATAGCTTTCGAGTTATGAATATTTTTCTGAATATGTGAGATTTTTTTTTTTTTTTTAAAGTAGAAGACTTATTCAAGATTTTTGTTGCATCAAAATTTTCATTAGTTGTATTTTTGCTAAAACAATCAGCTTCGTAACTTCAACGAAAATTATGAAAATGTTGGTGTAAAATGAAAAACTTACGTTATATGAATTATGACTTAAATTTTCTACTTTAAATTAAAAATCGAAACAGATGACTTTATGGTTCGAAGGTAGGTCAAATATTTCTCCAGACTCTCAACTTACATATTCATTAAAAAATAGTCCTTCATGGGGGCTATTTCGGCTAAAATCAGCCTTAAAAGACAGCAAGGTGGAAAATTATTAGATTACAATTATTTTATTTGACGTCTCATCATTCCTAAGCTTAATTAGTTTATTAACTAACCGACAATGACTACAAGAAAGCTATAAGTTAAACATTTGGCACATTCTTTTTAAAATTAATTCTAAACTAGCTATTACTCGCGCCTTCGCCCACGTGAAGGAGTTTTCCGGGATAAAAGTCCACACTATATATTTTTCCCCGGAATGGAAAATAGCCTATAACCTTTCTAACGTCTTAAACTATCTCCATACCAAATTTCATAAAAATCCGTTCAGTAGATTTTGAAAAATCGATAACATACATACAGACAGAGAAGGAGACTTCAGTTTTTATATTAATATGTAGATGTATTGCACGTATCACTGGCTCACGATGACAAGGTTCTGTCGTATGTTTGCATAAATTTATGCATACAAAACACACGATTTTATGTCTTTTTCAAAAAAAAAAATAAATTATAATCTTGTATGATAAGTAAAGGCGGAACTATGGCTTATCGTCTCTACTTATTTTTACTAATACACTTTTTAAAATTTTGTTTTCCAACATAAATAAATATAAAGGACCTTGTTATAGTGAGCCAACGATATTTTAGTGTTCATCTTATTGTCGTATACTCTTACATTATTAGTAAAACAATTGAGTCAACTATATTCATTTTAATAAACAAATTCATTGAAAAAAAGTAACACATCATTGAACGCCATTTTATGTTTATAGAATTGAGTAATATTTTTATAACGCCTTTTATTCCCTAAGAGGTAGGCAGAGGCGCAACCAGGACACTCATTTTTCATCAAGTGTGTTCCGTCCCATGATGTGATAGGGGGCGAACCTATCGCCATATGAGACATAAATTTCAGACTCCTGATGGATACTGAGGTAGAAAAAACCCATCATTTTGCCCGGCCTGGGGATCGAACCCGAGACCTCAGGACTACAGCCACACTATTATACGACTAAGCCAACGAGGCATTGAATCTTACTAATATTATAAATACGAAAGTTTGTGAGGATGGATGTATGGATCTATGTATTTACGTATGTTTGTTCTTCTTTCACGAAAAACTACTGAACGGATTTGGATGGAACTATACAGTAATATTGGTTATTCATCAGAATAAAACATAGGCTACAATTTATAATGATTTTGTGTAATTTGGTCATATAACGATACATATCAAGAAAGTCGGAATAAAAGGCTATCTTGGCGTACGCTGCCTAAACCGTTGGGGTTCGACAAAGATGATGTACCGTAGGTTTGTTTGTTTTAAGGTGGTAGCTCAGGTCCATTTTCAATTTAATATGACGAAATTTTAAAGGCAGAAATATCCATGATTATTAATTATTTTACATTTTCTTTCAACTGCGAGAACTAATCACTAACTAGACGTGAATTTAAATTCTTTACTTGCCAATACTTGTTTAGTTACCCAGATTAAAGCCGAAACAAAATGTATGAAAATGGACCTTGAGCTACCACCTTAAAATAGTTCTAAATGAAAGTCTACAGCGGCATATATCTCCTTTTATATAGAAGCCACTACGATCAAAATAGTGAGCCATAAATACTATAATTAAATCGAATACTTTTGTGGGACTTTTCCCCGGAAAACTACTTCACGCGGGCGAAGCCGCGAGCAAAACCTAGTATTTCAATAAATGTTATAATATTCAAGTCAAGTCAAATTGATCAGTCAACAAAAAGCATTTTAAGCAAATTCTATCAACTATAACAAAATATTTGGAATGAAATGCTGATTTTTTAGCTTACCAAAAGATTTTTTGTTAAATTAAAATATTTTCCATTGTATACAAAGGCTTTTATATCACTGAAGATACATTGTCATATAAAAATTTAACAAAATAAATAGTGTCAAATATTCGCCGTTTCTATCGATAAAATAATATCAATAGATGAATATCCGCTACTTTTGACGTAACAAAATGACATAATGCTTCCATAGTGACTGCTGTCTGTATGTTTTTGTAATTGACGATAGCCTAGTTGGGAGTGGAACGGACTGCCGAGAGGAATGTCCGCAGGTTCAAAACCCAAGAACACGCATCTGACTTTTCTAAAGTTATATGTGTATTTGTAAATGATCACGCTTTAACAGTGAAGGAAAATATCGTGAGGAAATCTGAATATCTGAGAATTTTGAGGGGATGTGATGTCTTACAATCCGTATTAGGCCAGCGTGGTGGACTAAGGCCTAATCCATAATAGAGGCCCGTGTCCAGTGGGAAGTATATAATACAGGGCTGATATTATTAAATGGTTTTATACGGACACTGCATAGTGATATCACCACACCTGATGGTAATTGGGATTCAGATAGATTAGTGACTGATAGATGATTACCACTTATCAGTCAACACAATTATGCCGGCCTGTTTGCAGTAAATATACAGGATTTTGGCTGCTGGGCCGGGTTTTACATCTTGTACAACAGTCACTATCCACGCAGCACAAATGTAATATCATCTAAAATGTATTTCCATAAGCAAATATTGTAATATTCATTTTTGATTTCTTTATTAACGCGAATAGAAGACATGGAAATAAAACAATTTTTCGGTTGTAAAATGTATGGAGATATTGTAACTGACTTTTCAAATGACCAACATCTCAGTCCTTCTGTGACCATGAAGGCTGCAAAGTTTACGAAACGTGGCAAAATTATAATAAAAAAATCGCGATAAAATCCGAAAATCAGTTTTAATTCATATTCGTTTATTTAAAAAAATACACGGTTCGTTAAGGCGTGTAGTAAACGAGAATTCATTAATACATTTCACACTAGGCAATGCAGTGTCGTACGATTTTGTTAGAGTTTAGTACAATGAAAATTCGCGTTTATTTCGACCGCGAACAAAGAGTAATTGTAAGTTAGGAGAGAATGGAAATATGAATTAGGATAATTATTTATAATCAGATTAGTAATATTTACATAATTAACTAGATATAGATAGCGGCTTCACCCGCGTAAATTCCTTTCCATAATAAATATCTATCTCTAATTTTCTAAGATAAAATGTAACCTATTATAATATGTTATTCCTAGACACGATCTAATTATAGTCAAATTTTAATAAAATGCATTTACGCACATCAAAATATTTTCTCAATAATATAACTAAATATTATGATTAATTATATAAATTCCAAAGACTAGGGAACGCAAAATTTAAAACAACAGCCATAAAGATTGCAATTTGTTTAAAAAAACTTACGCGGAGATTAAAAACTAATAAAAACCAGCCAACAACCTCTGCCTCGGACCACGCCCTGGTTTAACCAAGTTTAGTTAAAATAAACCCGACTCGTAACGAATTATCCGTGAACTGGCGTATTGTCGGCAAGGCGACACGCTCGCGCTCGTGTGCCAACACTGATTCGCGCAAGGTGGCGAATATATGGAAAGATGGCAAATTTATACCTAGTAGAACTCACACTTATTTGAAGCTGGACAAAGATTTATACAAGTGTAGCTACAATTCCTACTGTTGGGCACGGACCTCCTCTACTAGTTATGAAAATTTCTCTATAGGAATTTTCGAAGGTGTGTGAAGTCTACCAATTCGCACTAGGCCAGCATAGTGGACTAAGGCTTAATCCCTCTCAGTAGTAGAGGAGGCCCGTGCTCAGCAATGGGCAAGTATATAACACAGGGCTGATATTATTGTATTATTATTGTATCAAGAGTTCAAAGAACTGTATAAAAACAAGGAAAATTCCAAATTAAATATTAAAAAAGCCTACAATTTCCTCAACTCCCATGATTCATTAGATAGTAACAAGACAATGCAACTCGTTTTTATAGATAAAATCTCATAAAACACTGCGTCTATTAAACTTAAGTAAATTACACGCTTTTTATATGGTTACACTGTTTTCCACAAAAGAAAGCATTATATCGTCACGCTTGTACTGAAGGTGTAAGCAGGGATCGATTCGTACTTTAAATAATTCTGTCGGGCAGTAGGTATAGAGGTTATCGACGCCGATACAAATATTCTTATATTGAAAATTTTAGAATTAAAAAGGTATAATTGTTAAATGTAAGTAGATATCGAAATTTTGCAGCACTGGTGAAGTGTCCATATAATCCGATTCCTTCCTACTTCCCTTTCCAAATTTATATCTAATTATCATTAGAACGATTTGCAGACCGTATTTATGAATCAGTAGATATATGTTACGTCGGACTACCTTTCGAGAAATTTAACGTTTCGCCACTGATTTGCAGCCTTTATTTTCACGAACAAAATTAAACGTAAAATGTGCAAAAAGCGCTGAAGTAGCTTAATAACAATAATAGACATCGCATAGCGTAACCAAAGGCTACATACGTCCTTAGACAAAACCACTGACAAACCTTACTACTTAATTTAAATATATTCAAAATGATCACCTTATTGAGGAAAGCAAGCTATAAAACTAATGTATTTTACTATTCTTATTCATTATTTATTCCATAAGGTATTGTATTTAAACATGTACAAACACTTCAGGCATACTTAGTGGAAGCCGACGGTGTCAACAGTTGAGCCTATGTCTTGGAATATTTGTATAGCAGTTGGTAAGAGCGGCGATAGCCTAGTTAGGTGTGGAACGGACTGCCGAGACGAATGTCCGCAGGTTCAAGCCTATGTACGCACCTCTGACTTTTATAAAGTTACGTGTGTATTTGTGAATTATCGCTTGCTTTAACGGTAAAGGAAACATTGTGAGGAAACCTGCGAACCTGAGAAGTTATCTATAAGAATTATAAGCGTATGTGAAGTCTGCCAATTCCCACTAAGCCAGCTTGGTAGACTAAGGCCTAATCCCTCTCAGTAGTAGAGAAGGCCCATGCCCAGCAAAGGGAAACTATATAACACAGGGCTTATTTAAGCAGAGCAGGGCTTATTTAACTAATGGTAACATATGACCACCATTTATAAATACAGTGCTAAAAACAATTTACAAGTATGCAGTCTATGTCAGATTATAGCAAAGAATTATACCCTAATTCACTCCGCTTTGCAAAGCTTCTGAAAATTTTCGCGTCCTTCAAAAGGAAACGTAAAACCCCAATCTGATTTTTTTTATACGTGACGGCTAAGTGACCGCTCTGCATCTGATGTAAGCAGATTGGAGTCCAATAGAATGTCCACGGACGAGAGGTGATTACCATACAACAGTCGACACAATAGGATACCGGACTCATTTTTGTTCTTAACAATTATCAAATATTTACATAATATAAATTATAACACCAAAGAAATTATTAAAATCCAGTGAAAAATCAACAAGTTATAAGCATTTGAATTTCGGTGGAAGGGGTAATTAACAAGAAACAGAAAAGAGACAAAATATCGACATGTGATGTCATCGGGTATTACGACGCGTGCGAAAGAAAGAGATGTAGCGATATCCCCACATCGCGCCCACTTCTGCACATTACAATTTTTTAAATATGAATTACTCGCTCATTTTTTAACCAATTTTTATGCTGTTTTCGCAGAAGCTTTTTTCGTATTTAAAGCGATACAAGAATAATGTACAAAATCAAGCATAGGCCGATCCCCTATTATACCGGATATGCACTGGCTCACATATGAGAACACATCTACTTGGGTCACTATCGTTGTTTTAACACCTTGTGTATGGCGGTCGCTATCCGGGCGGATATAAAATATATCCAACCACCAGCAGATTTGATATTTGTCACAGACACCCCATATTAACTAATAAGCAATTTTAACCCAGATTATACAATAAAACTTGATGAAAAAGGTTATTAATACAATCAAAGCTTTAATCCAGCAGCTGTATTTCGTGTGGAATAAACGCGGCGTTTCCTGTTCTTCGTCGATTTAACTCTACAAGTTCGAACTGTTGTGGTTAGAGGCTGCGGTCTTTAGTAACTTTTTTTTTTGCTGTTTTTATATGCCTTATTGGTGTAGTGAGCTAACCGTGTGGTTATTGATTCAAATCAGTGAGAACAATGAGGATTCTATGGAAGAGACACAATATTAAAAAGCTTTATATCTTTATTTTAATGATTTTTTTTAGGTTTACTCGATTTTTAGATATTGAAATAAAAATATTGTTTTACATTTTATAACGGTTTTTTATATTATATTTTCTCCCAACATTTCGAAAAAACCTACTTAAAATTTATTTTGACTATTATAACTTAAACTTTAATATTGTGACTGCCTTTTTTACCACCAACACCTCAGTTCCTCCGTGACTATAAAGACTGCAGTCTTCGAAAGGTCGGGAGAAAATTATAAAAAAAAGTGATAAAATCTGAACAATAGTTTGATTTCAATAACTTTGTTTTATTCGCAACTTCGTCAGCATGAATCCTTTAGTAGAATCAAAATTTTACTATCTATATTTGTGGAATAAAATATCGGTTATGGGTTAATCCAAGACCTGGTGAAAGAGAAGCAAAGACACCCTATCTACGTGAAAAATTTCACTCAAATACATCCAGCATTTACTGTGGTTATTTGTAACAAAATTTCAAATATCACTACGGATTTATTTTGTTGACCATATAATACAAATTTATTAAGGCAAATTATCTATTATATTACGGCGGCACGTTGGTGTCAAATTATAGTGGCTCTTAGTAGCAATTGCAGTTTTAGATCTATACTGAATTTATAAGTAGTTTAATTATTAAATGTAGATATTATAATCAATAATTGGGGCATTAAACTTTAATACCATTACGATAGAGTCGACATTTTGCAAATTGGCAGTAATTTTCACTTATTTCAAATTACTAGCATAATAACTGTATGAAATTTTAAATGAGAATAGATTAAATTTTTTAATATTACTCAGTTGCTATATCTGAGGTAATCTATAATAACTCGAGAGAGCAATTCTATCATCTGTTTCACTTTCACAACAGAACGACTAGACCGATTTTGATGAAATTTGGTGTAGAGTCAACTAAGATCATATGGAAGGACATACGCTACTTTTTAACACATCAACTCTTTCAAAAGACGCATTAATAAAAAAAATGTATGCGTACGGAACAC
>NW_023592859.1:0-30507 GCF_014839805.1 Manduca sexta
AATTTAAAAAATAAAGCCTTTGAAGGTGAAACATAAAGGCGTAGCAATATCATGACCATAGAAACTTTCATACTAACCCCTAAAATATACTTAATGTAATGCGTAATAAGGTACATGAGTATAAACATAATACGATTGACATCAGATCGCGACTTTATTTAGAAACACCGGTATCGTTAACTCTAATATCCAGTTATTTTTCCGCAGTAATAAATGAGGGAAGGTATGTTGAGATTGCGGTATGTTAAAAAGATTTATGTTCTTCCTTTGAAAAGAGCTTTTATTTCTTTTTACTGTTAACATTCGCTTTACCATTTCCTTTTATTAAAGGGGTGGCTTCTTGTAAACGTTGCTTTAGGATTCACGGTTGATTGAATTGATACTGTCTTGTAAGTTTATATTTTAGGTTCAGTTTGGGTTCAGCTGAAAATCAGCGCTTCAGTTCACTCTGTAGCAATAAGCTGATCTGGACCGATTTTTGTGTTAGTATATTTAATTTCCTCGTTTCAGTTTAGTTTTTAAATTTAATATTTTTACTTTATTAGTTTTGTTATATTATTAAAACCAAAAATTATATTTATTTTTCTTTTATTTATTCCTTTGTTAACATTCTCTTTACCATTTCCTTTTGTTAAGGAGATGGCTTCCATGTAAATGTTGATTTAGGAATCACGGTTTATTGAATTGATAGTGTCTTGTAAGTTTTTAGTTTTTTATTTTTATTCCAGGTATGCAATGTGCAACTGAAAACCTCAAGTGTAGAAAACTATTAACTTAAAAATACCTTATATGTTCATTACTATATCTCTTATTATGAAAGGAAGTAGCAGATATTTGGTTACTTTTAAGCGGAAAGGATTCGTCATGCAAGAAGTTCTATTCGTCGGAACGAAGCCACTATGACGGATTTTTCACCAAATATAAACTGTTCGCTATTAAATAAATCACAAAGTATATCAGGTAATGGTATTCTCTAGCTGACCATTTTTAATATGTATAATAAATTTTATGTCACTCGATTATTGAAGCTTAAAAATGAAATTAATAAAAAAAGTTATCGTTTAATAAAAAAAAACTGTTACTCAGCCAATCCAATAAAGCAGCGCTGACATTTAATTCTAGAATTTCATAATTCTTTTTCGATAATTTGATTCTTTTTTAATAACTATGATAAAGTTTCGATATTATTAAAATTGAAGGTTATCTGGGTATTGTTCAAGGCAGATGTGAATATTAAAAAATAATTCATCTTAAACTAAATAACTTTTTCTTCTTAGAGTAACGCGAACTAAGCATGAAATTATTCCTGCTTTATCCAAGATTCTTGAATAGATATTCGTATTGCGCAAAGTCGAGAAGAAAAATTTACTTTTTCTTATTGCTTTGAATGGCGAGACGAGCTTGCCGTTCGCCTGATGGTAATCGGTACGACCGCCCATAAACAGTAAAAACACCATCCAACACCTTGAATTACAAAGTATTGTTTGGTATTCCACTGCGCTCGCCATCTTGAGACGTGAGATGTTAAGTCTCATTATGCCCAATGGTAACACTGGCCACAATTTCCTTCAAACCGGAACACAACAGTGACTTTATACCAGCGAATACACCACTTTACGTAATCCCTTTGAACTAAATTTGAAAAAGTCAACACTAAAGTTTCTTGCCTGTTCTTTATTGGAAACTGCTTTCCCAACCGGCGCTTAAGTAAAAAATGACGGAATCTAATTAATGTGCAGAATTTCATGGGTCAAAAAAATCTTATAATAAATAGTTCACATTTATCTTGTTAATACACAAAGTAATATCAAATTTTGAAACAAAATATCAACTCATGTCCCACATTCGGGTTATAATCGAGTCCTGGCGAACTCATACGAATTGATTACATTATCCCGAAATATGCATAATAAATAATGCGGAAAATCCTCCCTTCCTGGCAGTTCAGCGTAAACATTGAATCACCTATCGCAGATAAATCATATTTTTTCCTCGAATCCAGCGAAGGTTTTATTCAGAAAATTCCGTGAACCATTTAAAACTATCGGGAGACAATGGTTTAATATACGACTGTTTTGCAGGTGTTTCTTGTTCGTGTTGTATCAAAATGGTTTCCAAACAAGTGGGATTATATATTTTAACAAGACTATTTGATTGTATGATTTGTGAAATGTGGATAAAATATAATATGAAACAGATTTATGTCAATTTTGTAATGCCACTGAGCAAGTATCGTATACCCAGTAGGACTTGGAAATGCGAGCAATATCTAACTTATAATATTTATTATAGTAAAGTACTAAATTATATTTTCGGAGCAGAAAAATATAATTTAGTACCTCTTCAGCTCGGAGATCTGGAGTTTGTGTCCGATATGGCTATAGGATCGCCACCCATCACATCATTGTACTGAAAAATTTGTGCCCTAGTTGCATCTCTGCTTAATATCTTTGAAGGGGTAATATATACTTGAAATACTTGTTAAAACGCACACATATGCATTTATTAAGTATGATATTATTAACATTAATTTTCTCGTTCCAGAAGCCACAAATATGTGATCGTAGATTATGTAAGCAAGCAGGTTCGAATCAAATCTATTGTAATAGGATTGAAACGCCATATATGATATATATATATAATTGGCATCATTTGAACATAAGTGGTAAACCGCAATTTAGGTTCAGGCATGTTTGATATCGGAGGCTGCATGCATAGCGTCTTGTAACGTATACCTGGTATTAATTCGATTTTAGTATTCTGAGATATTAATGTATAGCATAACCCGATAACACCGATTCCTGCCTAGGATGATTCAGGAGGCTATTTAAATTAAAAATCAATCGAATTTCAAGAGGGAAGATGGTTGGATGCTTGCAAAAACCTAGGATCCAGTTCTACATTTAATTAAATCGGAACCCTTAAAACAGGCTGCCAGACTTCAAGACACTGTGAGCTCTACTGCGTAGATCGGACCACCAACAGATATAAAAAAGGTATACAATTGAAAAATAAGGGTAGATATTGTAACTTTGACTTTGCGGATGACCAACACCTCAGTAACCCGCCCTTACCCCTGACCACGAAGGCTGCAAAGTCTTCGAAATGTCGGGAGAAAAATAAAAATTAAAAATCGCGATAAAATCCGAAAAATAGTTTAATTTTAATGTCAAACATTTGCGTAAACTTAAGAAATCATCGTACAAAAGTATTTAAGAAGAAAGACTTTGGCTACAATGTTCTCCATACTAGATCACTATATTTCTTGGACATAATTTCATCATCATCATCTCAGCCACAGGAAGTCCACTGTTGAAAATAGGCCTCCCCCAAGGATTAAATTAGCAGTAAAAAATACTTAAAGCAGTACCTACCAAGACCATTTTTGATACTCAATACCTATAAATAATATAGAATAATTGTAATAATTTGTGACATTTGCAAGTTTAGTGAATAGGGCAATTTCGTATGTATGATTTTGTATATATTATAACAGAAAATAACACGAAAAAGATTTTCTTCTGTGAAATGAGGATTAAAATTTGTTGCAATATAAAGAAGTTATTCATACTTGAAATATTATTATTGTGGGCAAACGTGGGGGCGTGGTGGTGTAATTGTGCTATCTCCTTCTCACGCACGCAACGTTATAGCCGGTAACAGTCGGTGTCGTCACAATTTGCTATTACTATTATTTGGCACTTACCTTTTATGTGAATTTTTAAAATTCTTTTCAATTAGATTTTTGGATGCCATACATATTTGATAAATGTATTTTAAAATAGTAGTTAACTACCCTATTTCATATAATACCTACCAAAGATAGATTATAATTATTCTAAATTTTAACTCATAATATCAAGTGGTTGAGATATATTTTGTAAAATTTGGAATTATTTGTAACATTCGCGACTTAACTACAGTAATTTATGTCGAGTGCCTCATCTCTCGAAGTTGTATCACTGCTCAGCGGATTTAGACACTGGCAGTGGACGAAACCCGCTCCAGGGCTCTCCATCGGCACACCCTCCGTGAAGCACTCTTGAATCAAACTCCGATTTTCACGGGCTAGTGACTTTCCACTGAGCACTCTTCAAGACTTGTGTCCTGCTCGTTAACTAATGATGTTTTGTTTGGATATGTTTTTAATACATATGGAGATGTTATTTAGCCCGTAAAAATCTGGCGTAGAGATATTTTCAAATTATTCATTGAGTACTTCGGTCTTCCATAATTATTTATTGCTTTTTATAGGTTGTGTGAAAAACTATCTAGATGTTTTTGTATCAGCCATCAACAAGCAAGTAATCACCATACCATGAGATCTTCAAGGCTCGATAGCAGCCATAATACCAAAATAATCATTGATATACAACCAGTCTAAAAGCAACGAATAGAAATAATAAAAAGGGAGGGTTAAAAATGTGTGAGTAATTTATTAATCGCACTCAAGATTCAAATTCCAAGAAGTCACTTCACGTTGATTTTCTATGAGACAGTAGTATTACGATCAAGTTTTACATCTCTATCCTTAACTATCCTTACATTATGACAGTCTCCGCAGCGTCTGTCTATCTGAACAAAATAAACTCAAAAAATACCCAACTGATTTCGATGAAATTTAGTATGGAAATAATTTAGAATCCTGGGAAGGACTTAAGGAACTTTTTATTTCGGAAAAAAATATAACGAGATTTTTTCCTGGAAAACTCTTGTCGCAGACGTAGCCGTTTTTAAAATCAAAATGACCATGTAAGATGCGGATATAAACATAACAATGAACTTATATAATATATTTTTCACACCCATATAGCTAATTCCTTTTATTTGCTCTCGATAAACTTTATAGAAAGGCGTCCAATAAAGAATTGCTTTTCTGAATAATAGTAGCTATTATTTCATGACTACGGTTCTCTTTCCATTGTTTCGCAAAATGGCGTATTATCTATCTAATCTCGCCTTAGAAGTATGGTAATGATTATTCATATTTATAAATGCAAAAGTAACTCTGTCTAACCGATGTTGATGAAATTTAGAATGGAGTTACTTTAAGACTTTGGGAAGGACATAAGCTATTCTTATACCAAGAAAATATATAGCGGGACTTTTTTCACTTTTGACGCGGGTGGGGTTGCGATTAAAAGGTAAGACATATACATATATCACCTAAATATAATGCCAGCACACTAGGATTGGAAACTGAGAGAACCTAAGTTCAATTCACAACACAGGAAACCCTGATATGTAAGTTTCGCTAATATAATACCTGTACCGTACTAAATTGGAATTTATGCTTGGTATAGCGATACTCTTGCCTCCATCACAGCATAGGACGGAAAATGTCGTTGGCAAAAAGTCGGTACATCTGTTATATGTCTGCCTACGCTTTCAGAGATAAAAGGGATAATAGAAGTATAGAATATTTGTTCCTGAAACGTTTTCGTAGCGAGGTAGCCATGTTCCTGCTACCCATAAACACATCCCATAGCATTAAGGTATTTTTGTATAAAAGTTTCTTCTTTTGCGGACACGACAAAGTGACCCCACTGCACCTGATGGTAAGTGGAAGGTGGTCCAATAAAATGTAGACTGACGAGCGATGATTACCCCTCGTCAATCAACACAATTATGCCGGCCTATTATTGAAACTGAATATACACAGGCTGATCCCGGAACGCGACATAAATACTTACGTAAGGCTTTATGGCGGGTTTTAACACCTTGTGTACGGCGGTCGCTATCCGGGCGGATATAAAATATATCCTATCACCAACAAACAATAACAAACTGAAAACATCATTACAGCCACACATCGCTATAATCATAATACATAATTTTAAGAAATAGTTAAATAACACGAAATAATACAAAATAAAGATAAGACTGTGTAATTCTGTAGCAAACAATAGAGCAGTTAAAAATAAGTACTGAAGTTTAGAAAGGCAATTAATGGAAGACATCCAATTTTATGGACCCCTAGCTCCACATTCATTGAATTGTATATTTATTTAATTAATTAAAATAGTTTCTTTATATCTCTGAGATTAAAAACAAAGTCACGTTGTTATCAGACTTAATAGTTATTCAAATGTTTTAAATCGGAGTTTAATAATACGAATCGCCATTATGATTAAGGTAAGTGAGTCAATTTCTTGATAAAGAACAAGAAGGCAATAAAATGTTTTTATTTTAGTAATAAAGTACTGACTATTGGTCGGAATCTTGTTAATGGCATCTTTTATTTAATACGTGCAAGACAATGATAATGAACGAATGAATGAAAGAATGAATGCACTTTCTAGTGAAATGAGGTCGAGATGACTGACAAGAGATATCATTCCCTCGCCTGAACTGAATGTACATGTATAGGCGACTCGACCAATGTGGCTGATTTTCTTCATTATATTATCGATGATCGATTATAATCTCTGCAATGCATATCTAGTCCACACAACAATCAGTAATAGTGATGAGAAACGTAAACGAAACTCTCGAACATATTATATTGGTAAACAATGTATCAGTCGGTTAGTCTGTAAAAAAGTACTTACCTAGAACCCAAGTCCTATTCTATATTATTCTAGAATAAAATCCATTAATGAACATGCTAAATTTCATTCAAATCCGTTCAGCCGTTTCTCCTCTAACAATCATACAAAGATCCGAACATCTTAGCAAATTTTCACATTTATCAAGAACACCATACATTCACGCCTTTATCCCCGAAGAGGTAGATAAAGGTGAAACCAGGGCAACACTTTGCGCCATATGTATTCCATTCCATGATGTGAAACAAGCCTATCGACATATCCTGCAAAAAAATCCAAACTCCGGACTGATAATATGCAGAAAAACCCACTTTACCAAAACCGGGACTCGAATTTTTTTCTGCTTTCAATAACGAGACGAGCTTTCCTTTCGCCTGACGGTAAGCGATACGACCGCCCATAAACAGTAGAAACACCCTCTAACACCTTGGATTACAAAGTATTGTTTGCTATTCTACATCAGGGAACTCATAGATATATCATACCGCACACAAAAACTGCACTGCCGAGGCAGTCGTATTTATAATAGTCAAATAAAACCACATAATAATCATACGCTACTTGAACTTAGTATTCAGAGTGTTTATCGTGATGCTGATCGATTCTCTGCCGTGCGGTATACGTGCCAAGTTTTTGATAGCTTTTGCTTCCTTATAGGAAGCGTGTTGTAAGGTATTCATATTATGTGTAATATTATAATCGAATTGGAGCCCTGTAGATAATATATTACTTACGTTATACTTGGACTATTGTCAGTTGTTTTCGCAATTAGTACGGGAACAATTCGCATATTTGTTTAATACTAGCTTTTCTTCGCTGTTACAAATGCGTGATAAAGTTTTTCCGGGATAAAAGTCCCGGTTTATTATTTCTCGGGATAAAAGTTTATTTAAGTTAGACCTCTAGCAATATATCGGTGAGAACTGCATTCAATTGCAGTAGTTTTTGCGTGATGCGTGTATAAATATACAGACAGAAGTTAATTCTTAAAACTGTGTTGGCTTCTGTTTATCTAATAAAGACATTATTTTTTCTTTAATATCTGTAATGTACAGACATCGACCTGTTAGAATTTAATTACATGTAAAGATAATATTTTACGATGTATTTACGGTATACACAATTATTCCTTGTTGTTGTTTTGTAGTTGAGAATAGTCGTATATTCTGTAGAATTAGAACATATAAAAAGTTTAAATTATATACTATAATGATACATAATATAATTTTATATGCATTGTTTTTATTTAAGATATCTATAAAAATATAAAATAAAACTTTAAAAATAATGAGGAACATAGTATAATATTCTGTAAAAGTAGAACACATAAAAAGTTTTAATTATATATCATTAAGATATACAAAATAAAAGCAATACAATTCAAGCGAACACTACTATAGCGTTTTCCAAATATGTACCAATAACATATTAATATAGATGATAACTCTTAAATCTTACTTCTTACTAATAAAAATGCGAAAGTTGGTGACATTGTTTGGTTTTTCAAGAAGGTAACGCAAAAACAAACAAAAAAAATTGATGTACGGGAAAAACATGTTTTAGATACGCCACATTTTTCCTACTTTTATATACCGGTAATTCGCTCCCATAAGAAATACTTAAATTTTATCGTTATAGTGTCAGTGATTTGATTTTCCACGTAGGTGAAGCCATGAGCAACTCCTCGTAATACATAAAGATAAAAATAAACTGGTTTCAAATACCCTCAGGATGTTAAATATGTTTCTTAATAAATTCACAAGCTTAGCTTTAACTACTTTAACTTAGCAGCATCTAAGTTCATCTATTAAAGCATTGAACTATGAAAGTTCTGTCAAAATTAACATAAGTTTTATAATCTTTCCCGAAGAAGCATAATTTGCAAGAGAAAATATTCTTAATATATATTTTATGAATACGTAAAGAAATAATGTTGTTTAGTTTCTTAAGCACGTTGTGCGCACGGGGGACTGTGAGATTTGGTGAGATTAAAGATATAAAGAAGTGCAGAAAAATGTATGTATGATATTTGCTTCAAATATAATTTATTTATTTTATTTACCACTTGTACAATGTCTTTATAGGTACCTTAAACTTTATGCTATACTGTCGCTTTCAACTATAGTAACTATTCAAGAACACACTACTTAATACATAATATTTTAACATACAAATTTATTTCTTTTACAATTAACACTTTTAACCTGTGAAATATTAACATATTTATCTTGCATAACAACAGCAGCATCTTTCATATCTAACTCGACGGTGGATTTTCGACTACTACCCGACCGCTAGTAAATATATTATTATAATACTTACTACCCTGTATAATATTTATACATATAAAGTATTTATTTATTTTATTTTTTATTTAAACTTTATATACAGTAAATGTATACAGGTGGACTTAATGCCTGAGGCATTTTCTAACAGTCAACCTTTGGGTGATGCAGAGATGAGACAATGTGGGTGTAGGTATATAAAAATAAATAAGACAATACATATATTATATAAAACAAACATTCTACTTAAATACAGATATACTTATACTATAAAATATATACTTAATATAAAATAAAATAATTTCCAGAGACTTTTATGTTTGAGAATCTGCTACACTATTGGCGAGGAGCATCCGAACTTTAGATTTGAAAGTGAACCTGTTAGTGGACGTCCTGATTTCCGAGGGGAGCGTATTCCAAAGTAGTATAGATTGGACAGTGAAGGAAGAATGGATGAAGTCAGAAGTATGAGAAGGACATTGGAGTAGAAGGTTACCGGCAGAACGCAGTATTGTCGAATGTTAAATGATTTTATAATAAAATTTTAGGTAGGCAACGAATCGGTAGATATAGTATATTGGCCGATTGTTTTAAACCATTATAACCACTACTGTGAAATCGTTAGCGAAAATGGATGCATCAGAATGAAGTTTGACATGCTTACGGTTGATTTTATTTAATTAGTATATTCTTATCATCAACATATAGTCAGAGGCGGCCTTAGGGGAAGGTAAACCGAACAATCGCACGAGGCCTAGCACCTACATTGACCTCGCGCGATGCCTTAGAACACCTTTTTATATGATCTTACCGATCAAACTGTTAAAACTGTGGAGCCTTTTTTTTGTGCCACCCGGAGTATCGCGTTTTTTTTACTTTCGCCTATAGCCTCGCTTCGGTTACGGCTGCTATTGCGCATAGTTAGCGGTTGGAATCGTTCATAGGCATTGGACGTATATCGAAGCGTGTCTACTGAATTTGTAAGATATGCGACCGCATCGCTGCGGTTACAGTGGTCGGTGACAAATTTAATTTACATGTACTTTCTAATAAAATTTGTTGAATTTTGTTGTTATATTCTATCCTAAAAAAGAAATTAGGTATATTTTTTTCTAATTACCTTTCCTTCTTGATATGTTTATTTAACTTATAGAGTATTTATAAAAGACAAATGTAAATATAAGAAATAGTTATTTACTTTTAATTATCATTTATTTCTTTGGTGGAATTGAAAGATACTGACACAGAAAATACTTATGAGAAACTATATTATTTCTGGTTATATTTCATGTTTCACCCGTAAATATGGTATAGCTAGGTGTAGCTCGTGGTTTTGCTTGCGTGAAAAGCCTTTCCCGCTACAAAAGTCCCTGAAACACTGTAGAAAAAGTCTATCCGTGTGCCAAATTTCAGTAATATTTGCTTGAAATATTATGTTGCATATCTTCTATCGGACAGGTTATGAAATGAAAGAAGAGTGACCTGAGTCCTCAGACGAGTTGCATACGTTTCCATTCTAGTCTTTTTCTACAGTTTTTTTCTTATACTTATCGCTAGAATATGTCATACCCAAATGTTTTATTTTATATTTCCGTTAACGATCAGAGAGAGAGAGAGAGTATCTTGCCTAGACCCTGCAGAACCATGTTAAAACATATTGGACTCATGCTAACATTGTGCTATAAACCGCGGTAACACGTGTAACCTAAGTTTATGTATTAAGATATTTACATATAAACTTTCGGAAGGGTCATGTCAACTTATTTCGGAACCAAAAGATACGTGAATAAAGGAAAATATATTAAAGCATCTGAATAACACTATCGAACGTTCAATGACGTCAAAACAACTAAATACTTGTTCGAGTATGTTTATTTTTCTCAAATGTTTTTTGTAAAAAGTTTGTAATCGGCGTGGTTGTTATAAAAATATGTTCATGATTTGGCATATATAAATTACGAAATAACATAAATTGAATCGTTGAGTATAATAAGAAATTATCCCGGCCCAGGACCAGTCTATGTAACTTACATTAATATTATAATATAAACTCACTGGTGGTGGTTTCTTATATGTGAAAGTCGGCCTGGGTAGGCACCACCGCGATGTCTATTTCTGCTGCTAAAGAGCAGTGTGTAGTCACTGTTGTATTCTGGTTTGAAGACAATTCTAGCTAATGTAACTACTGGACGTAATAAGACTTAACATCTCATGTCTCAGGATGGCGAGCGCAGTGGAATACCAAACAATACTTTGTAATTCAAGGTGTTGGATGGTGTTTCTACTATTTATGGGCGGTTGTATCGCTTACCATCAGGCAAATGGTAAACACGTCTCGTAATTCAAAGCATTAAAAAAAACAAAGCAGTGAATCTATTCGAGCAATCTTGTGTTTTGTACAGTCCTCAGCTTATTGTTTATCTGCATAATTTATAAATTCATAGTTACATAAAAACACATTTCCATAGTAAGCCCAACAGACCTCTACCGTATATTTCTTCTAAGGAAAACAATCTTGCCAGGATTAAAAAAGGTTTTCCGATTCGACTATTACTCGCGAACTTTCACTACAACCGGCGAAACGGATAGTTGAAGCGTTACTTTATTCAGATAAAACAAACTTATCGACTGCTTGTTCTTAAAGTATACTTTGGAATTATTAAATCTATTTATTGAGTAGCTAATGCTTTTGGTAGTTGTAGAAGGGACTGGTGATTCGAATATCCGCAAGTTCAAATTCCAAGGGCACACACCTTGACTTCTGATTCTGAGGCTCGTGCTCAGTAATGGGATAGTATATAATACAAGGCTGATATAGTATTTATATAAAACTTTTGACAGGTTCATTTGATTCATTTTGATTATATAGCTTTGTAATAAAAAAAAATACTGTTATAATAAAAATATTCTTGTATTTGTGAACTACTACCTATTGAATTGTCACTTTATCATTAAGCTTGATGTTGGTTGGAATCTGTTCGAAATAAAGACATAGCACTCATACAAACGGGACATGTCCTTTTAATCGTATATGGAACTGACTTTTAATTATAGATATTGAAGAGCAGTGTCTCCTAATACAAGTATTGCTATACTTAAAATGAGATGCCAAAACCTGTACCTGTATTTATTTAGTTGGTGGCGAATAAAAATATTTTTTATTTTTTTCATTTATTGATTACAGGCGTAAGAAAGTCTTAAACCTTTACAACTATTATAATATAAAAATTATTCGTCTATATAGATATAGCTATTTGGCGGAAAATGCTAGCGAATACCTTATGCAGTACAGTATGTCTTATTATTCATATTTTCGTTCGAGTCTCAAATTTATAAAAATTTATGAATCTTACTCAGCAATATATTTACAGCAACCTTAGTAGCATTTTCAATAATACGCAATATGCCAACTTTTATGTTGAATTATTAAACTAAAATTCATAGAATATAATTTATATCATATTTTCAAGCAATATTTATAATTTATAGCAGTTTGAAAAGTCTTTTTATAATAGGTCTATTAATTGACCCTGCCTACCTTTAAAATCTATGACGACATACTTGTATACCCATTCAAACAAATATTATTAGTACTACCAATAAATTTGTTCAACAATTTTGTCCTACATAATTCTGGAAAGGCAACAGGGGATTAATGGATTGTATGACAAAGTTTAGTAAATTGTGGTTACGACTTGCGGCATTTGGGACTCTTGTTGCCAGCAAAACGGTATTTATCGCGGCTGCAATAGAAATGTCCGGAGCCCACGTCGGAGCACGTTATGAACTTGAATTTAGCTATACTCCAGCGAAATGGGACTAATATTTGCGAGTTTTGGGTTTGTTTGCTTATTTTACTCTCTTTTCTTTATATTAGATGGGTTTACTTATTTTCATTGTATTTGAAAGGAAAAATTCGATGTTCCTTTACAATGTACGTCTTTTTTTACGTGAAACGTCTTTAAATTACCACTTAAACGACCATCGATACTCCTCTGTTAAATTATAAGAAGTTAGGTAACAACATCTAGGGTGACATTCATCGATAACAATAGTTTGACTATCGAAATCTTTGTTTACAGAATACCAATTACCATAATATATACGTAAGATTTCACCTATGAGTAAGTAGGCATCAATTATCGATCGAGTTAACGGTGAAGAAAAACATCGTGAGGAAACGTACATACCTGAGAATTCTCCAAAAGAGGCTTCTGCCTATCCGCATTAGGCCAGCGTGGTAGACTAAGACCTAAAAACCCTTTCAGTAGTGGAGGGAAAGTGTGGGCAGTAAATAATATAGGGCGGGTATTATTACATAATATTATAAACGTAGTTTGTTTCATCGACATTGTGTGGGAGTAGATTTAAGAACGAATTCCGACGCGAGTTCAATAGTCAGATGGTGCAGATCAAAAAGAGGACAGAAATGAAAATCCTATCCTAATAATTACAAAACTATTGCTCTTAGAAAAAACAATGTGTCCTTATTTAGATAATTTGCGTTACGATCCTCTTCCGTGTAAGCTGTTCAAGTACAAATTAATTGCAATGGTACTCATGTTACGTAACAAAGTGACACTACCTCCGGCATATAAATTAGGGTAAATAAGATATTTCGATAGGTTTACTTAGGGCTATCCTCCTGTGTACTAATTACTGTTCGTATCAACCGTACCCAGAAGAAGGGACGACAAATTACTCTCGTTCCTTGGGAAAATAAATTGAGACATTTGAACCCATGAGAGTTTATACAAAATACGATACATTTAGTTATAAGTAGTTGAATAAGATGAACAAAGTATAAAATATTTAAAAGTAAAACTAAATAAAAACTAACATCGAGATTTTATCTAAATTCTGATTAGTACACAAGGGTCTTACTTATAAGCGTTGTATGCACCACTAGTTTTTAATTACTTATCAAAAAATATAGTTTTATATTCTACACATTTTGAAAAAAAAAAATAACAAATATACAATGTTATAAAACCAACCTTAAAAAATAAAGTTTTTTTTTAATTTAGAACTCTGAATGAGGAGAAGAGCTTGCTATTCGCCTGATGGTAAGCGATACGACCGTCCATAAACAGTAGAAACTCCATCCAACACCTTAAGTTACAAAGTATTGTTTGGTCTCGCTATTCTGGGATATGAGATATTAAGTCTTATTATGTCAAAAGTTACATAAAATTCATTATACTGGTTTTTGGTGTCCATTTTTTTTGGTTTTTACAAATTCTTATTGTCATTTATTAAATAATCGTTTCTTAATCACATTTAGTATTTACTGATGAACGTAAATGTCACGTATCATCTACATATATATTATAGATAGTATTTGTTACTTAAAATCAATAAAAAAATTAACACGTCATAGCTTTGTCATTTATGCATAAATAAAAGTTATGACTGCATGGCATGACGTTGACACGACAGCGACGAGCTATCGTTGGCACGTGTCAATATCTTTTCATACTGACACTTGATACAACTAATTGGTAAACTAATTAACAGTTTAATAGTTTAACAACTAAAGCAACTGTCAACAAATCAGTTCAATGATTAATTTCATCATAGTTATTTCAAATTTGGCTGATGGCATGGCATCCCGTGCGACGCGTCGCTACCACAGAAGAAATGATTGAGTAAGACACGGCATGCACACAACCTCTAAGTTATTTAGCTGTCTCGATGGCGTAGTTATAATCCTAGGTTCGAATCTAGGGATTCTATCTTATGTCTGACCAAAAATAAATGCGATTGAGTTTTTCAATTTTAAAAAAATACCCGGTAGCATCTTGAAGTCAGGATGTTGGCGGTGTGATTCCCCCGTGCCTCGGAAAGCACGTGGCTTTACGTGCTTTATGGGCTCATAATCATTTATGGGCTCATGCTTGGATTATGGGCTCATAATCCTGCGCCTGGTATATCCGTCTCACCGGACTATGACATTGAAGTAACATACAGTACACCTGTGTATTGCGCACACACTTGTGTACTATAATATCTCCTGCGTACCTGGCTGATCTCCGTTGAGATTGGCCACCGTGGCCGGAATTGAGCTAGGATTTAGGAAGGATTCATTCATTTGTACTATGCCTATAGCCTTCTTATTATTGTAGCTCATATACAAGTCATAAATATTTTATATTCCAAAGTCAATATTCAGATTGGATATGCATACCAACTCCACAAACTTACGCGAGCTAAATGGATCCCAGAACTAAACGTCCTCATTAGTTGTGCCCTGAATTCCGACTAGTTTTGTAAAGTTGGCAATACTCTCGTACCCTTGAGGACCGCGAACTATTATACTGTCTGAAACTATGATTAATAGAGTTACAGACACAGACTGTTCTGATAAACAGGTACGTACTTGTTGAGTCAGGAATGTGCACGTAGTTTTAATTCGTATTGATCTTACGGTTCCAACAGGCCGGAATAATAGGGGACCGGCCTATGCTTGATTTTGTACATTATTCTATATGTAATGGTTAATAATACGAAAAGAAGCACTCCTGCGAAAACTGCATAACAATTGGTTAAAAATGAGCGAGTAATTCATATTTAAAATATTGTAACGTGCAGAAGTGGGCGCGATGTGGGGATATCGCTTCATCTCTTTTTTCGCACGCGTCGTAATTCCCGATGACGTCACATGTGGATATTTCGTCTCTTTTCTGTTTCTTGTTAATTACCCCTTCCACCAAAATTCAAAGACTTATAACTTGTTGATTTTTTACCGGATTTTAATAATTCCTTCTGTGTTATAATTTATATTATGTAAATATTTGATAATAGTAAAGAACAAAAATGAGTCCGGTACCCTATTGTGTCGACTGTTGATGGGAAGTCATCTCTCGTCAGTCGATATTCCACTGGACCCCACTTCACTTACCATCAGGTTCAGAGGGATTGGTTGCAGTGCCTGTATAACCAAAATCTTTGCAATGCTTAACAAGAAAGTTTTTCCTAAATATGTTTGCAACTTCAAAATATATGTCTTAATATAATTACATATTATAATAATTGATTACAATCAATAATATGATATAAGTTATTGTGAAACTATCTGTTAGCTTTCACGACAAATCCATTGAATTGACTTAAATGATATATTCTAAGGAATTGGATATATTAGGAATCCAAGCAAGGACTATTCTACTAAAGGGAATTGCAGAAAGGTTAGTATTTCACAAAGGAGGAGCTATGAGCGACACCGAGTTTATCATTCGCAATGGCGTCTTTAGGGAGAGGGGCAAACCTGGCAGTCGCCCCGGACCTCGCGCTGTCTCAGGCCTCCACTGGCTGATCAATCCGTATCCATCCTTTACTGGATGTAGGCGTTCAATTTTGTCAGTATAACTTGCGATATCGCTTGAATATCGCGCTAGAAGTCAATTTCTAATTCTATAGCCATTACATATCCACAAAGAAAGTTACGAAACAAATATAATAAGAGTTACGGAACAAATAAATTACTTTTCGTTTCCTATACCCATTGATACATAGAATATATTAAGTAGAATTCGAGATAAAGGCAATTTGAAATTAGTACTTCGATATCCGGGAGAGGTAACCAATTTCCTCATTGCAGCTTCACTTGAAAACACAGCAGCTCTGCAATAGATTAGGTCAAAGCAGTTCTCTACGTTAATTGCAATTTGCGGCTGCTTATACAACGGGAGAATGTTTTACAAATGTAATGAAAAAACTTTAATTTCTTTTACGAATTGCTTTTTACAACAATTTGCATTTTACATGTGTTCTGAAATACGAGAATTAAGTAGGTGGTACGTACGAAAATAATCTTTATGGAATAATTCGAATTGATTAAAGTCAATTCTTATATGCATATTTCCAGTGTGTCGCACTTTTCTTAATGGGTGTTCGTTTCATACATCTATACATAATATTAAAAACAAAGTTAACTTTTCCATCTGTCTGTATGTTATCAATTTTTTCAAAATCAACTGAACGGATTTTTATGAAATTTGGTATGGAGATAGTTTAAGACCCTGGGAAGGTTATAGGCTACTTTCTATCTATATATAGCAGGCCTTTTATTCCGGAAAACTCCTACACATTTTAAGATAAAGTGATTCCTTATTTTCGACATTAATAGAAAACAAGGCGAAAAAAAGACCAAAAATATATTTCGTAAAATTACTTAAAATTTAAATAAATGTAATAGTTATCAACTCCATTCTTTATTTAAACCGCACTGACAACACTTAATAAACATACAATATATCCTTAATATAACCCAAGAACATGTAGTCAATACCAATTTAATTCTATAACGTAAAAGGCGCTGTATTTTCCAGGAAACAGTTGTCCAAACCACAAAGAACCACTACGATTATTAAATTAAAAGAGCAATATACAAGAGAAACGCTTCATTTTTTATTGTAATAAATCGGAGAACTTTGTAAAACTTGTATAAATTAAGTCTTGTTTCACAAAAGAATTGGAAATGTGTTTAGCAAGCCAGCTCCCTGAAAATAGCTGCACTGAATAAGTTATAAGATCAAGGAATGCGCAGCTGTGTGGGGATTTTGTTTTGATTTGATTGCGGAGACGTTTCGTGCCTTAACTGATTTAGTGTTCTTGTTTTATTGCATTGAATGCACTGTTTTGAGTTAAATTGTTTTAGCTGTATCTTTAGGTACTGTTTGAACGGTTCAGTTTTATTTGACTTAAGACCTGAGTGATGGCAATAGGTTTATGTAAGATAATCTGCTGTAGGTATAATCGTCTATATTTAGAATTCCTTAGAGTACAAAGAAACTGGATAACCAAATATTTTTTTTATATTAAAATTCGGCGAACAAACAAGTGGATCTGTTGATATTAAATAATCCTCGTCTGTAAGAACAGAGGTTCAGTATTCAGTGCAGAGATCAAATTGCATTAGAGGTTTAATCCTAGGAGGGTGTTGATTTTGAGCCAGTACTCAACCACGTAAAATTAAAAATAAGCGTTACAAGAAAAATAGTTATTCACATACGACGAAAAACTCTCAAGTGACAAGTACATAAAAAAACATTACCTCGAAGGATCGGAATTCAAATAATTAAAACCAAAACTATATTTCACTAAAAAGTATTTGCGTCGTCAACAGAGGGCAAGAAATAATATTTAATGGTAATATAAGTATTTATCAAATAAAACGTCAAATTGTCAGGGATACAACCAAACTATTCTAGACCACTGCGACCACTCTAAGTAGCATCCAAGAAGTTTTCAAACAGGACTCAGAAGTTATAAACTTGCATATGAATATTCCGACACAAGATTGTCCACGAGTGCATATATTTTCTCTGCCATTTTAAATTATCCCAGTGTGTTCATTTTGCAACTTACATACGTATATTTACGTCGGTATTCATAAACGATATTTATTTAAGGACGGAGCTTTGCTGTGATTACAAATCTATTTCTCAGCTTTGTTTATCTGCCAGCCAACTAGATTAAAGTTGTATCTCAAAATTAGCCAATCACAAGGGCCCTATGTCTACGCACTGCGAAGGCTGCCATGCCGTCAGCACTGAGAAACAGACTTGTTATCACAGCAATGCTCCGTCCTTAGATAAATAACGTTTATGAATATGTAAGTTAGTCTTTATGCATTAGTTTTCACTTATATTCTTTTAATTTAAAGGAATCCTAGCAAATCAACAAAAGAGTTTCGTTACGCCAAAATAGGTCAAAGCCCCAGCATAAAAACATCAGGGAATTTAAAAAAGGTCTGGCGAACATTAACAGTTCAGCCTAAACGACGATTCAAATTCCACCGGTAGGCCATTGATTGACGACTACGAGGAGCTTTTTTGGTACATAATAATACATATATATTTTATTTTTAATATTCGTTCACTGGCCACATTATGATCTCAATTACATGCCTCACGTTTGCCAAGTTAGACTGGCTTTGTTGACTGGTTTTTCGAGGTGACAGGGTTGGACAATCTTTACATCAATGACTGAAGATTTGACGTGATGCAGAGGTCTTGAGTCATTTTTTTTTTAAATTATGCAAGGATTGACACAACATATATCACCACTATACCAAGATATGCTACCGACAATGATGAGACGAGGTTGCCGTTTGCCTGATGTTAAGCGATACGACCGCCTATTACACTGGCTTTAGAGCCAGTGTAATGGAATAGAACATTAGTGTTCTTCAAACCGAAACATAACAATGACTACACACTGCTGCTTGGCGGCAAAAAAAAAACATTGCGGTGGTACCCAAGCGGACACACACATATAAGAATCCTACCACTAATATTACAGTATTACATCTATTGTATAGCTAATTATACCTAATATAAATACTACTAAGATACATAATTGTTTACCAACAATATCGTATCTCAAGCATACTCCCCTCAATAACTTTATTGTTGAGTGCACGCTATTAATTACGGCAAACACTAATTAGAATTCATTTTATATGTCGATAAAAGCAATTAGTAAACACTAATTAAATAACTGTTAATTAAGTTAACCCTTCAATTACAATATTATTAGAACGAAGTATTATAGTGTTTCGAAATCATAAATTTTGTGTCTATAATTAAATTTGCGTGGCTTTAGAATTTTTGTGTAAAGAGGTACTCGTTGAGAGTGCTTGATTTATAAAATATCTAAATTGGCTTAGATTGATTTTAGTAAAAGTAGTTTTGCAAAGGACGAGACTTATTGGTCATTCCGTTCTGTAACTATAGGTAGGAACACAGTCCATAACTTTTAAGACAAACGTATAAGGTTCGTTATGTAAAAGATTATTATGTTCGCTATATAATTAGTAATTAATATTGATTTCTAATATTTACGCGCATGTCAGACATTAAAATAGACCTATTTTACGGATTTTATTGTAGATTTTTATATCATAATAGGGAGAAAATTATAATATAAAAATCGTGATATGATTCGTAAAATAGTTTAGTCCAATAGTAATTTATAATTAAAATTCCTAATAACAGTAGATTATGTTTGTTATAAGTATGTAAGCCTATATGTAATGTATTTATTAATTTATCTATATATTAATGTGTGTATTAATTTATCCTACCTTAATTTAAATTTAGCTTCTTGTTAACACATTATGGTTAAAGCTGTATGCCTATAAACGGCATACGTATTTGAAATTGAATAATGTTTCACAATATAACCTATACGATAATATGTAATATGTTATGCTGCTGTACAAATTATGTTACGCAAAACAATGATCTAGACATCAAATCTTTCCACCATGCGCAAAAAATCAGTAAATATTGTGGTACATATAAAATTTGAATAAAAAATATTAATCATAGCTTAGGCTAAGTTTAACACAAAACGTTATCCGTATATTCGGGAAAATATCATTTGGAGGGTACAAAGGCTCTGGTTACGTATTCAAGGGTGGATATCCCGTGCCACCAGTCACGACCCTTTGTCCATGTACGCAGGGCAAGGTCCCATAGGACAATAAAAAAACCTTTACACTACAACATTTTTGCGTACTATATTCTTCTAAATAAATATCAAAAATTCACGTAGTTTTCTACGCCTATTGCATTCCCTTATAAGTGAATCTACCTGGCGGTAGGCCTCTCATGTGTGAAAGTCCACCTGGGTAGGTAGTAGGTGCCACCACAATATCTGTTTCTGCCGCCTAGCATTGTTGTGTTCCGGTTTGAAGGACATTGTAGCTAGTGTAACTACTGGACATAATGAGATTTAACATCTCACGTCTCAGGATAGCGAGCGTAGTGGAATACCAAACAATATTTTGTATTTCAAGGTGTTGGATGGTGTTTCTACTGTTTAAGGGTGGTCGTATCGCTTACCATCAGGCGAACGGCAAGCTCGTCTCGTCATTCACAGCAATAAAAAATATATACTTTTCGAAAATCATACAGAACTTTACTTTCTCGGCAATACTGTCTTGACTGTTTTGTTATTATGAAAATCACGGTACTTGCTCACAGCGCGCGGAAACTCCGGCTTATGTGACATACGTACTAAAATCTCACCTGTTTGCGGCCACGTTTTATTGTTTTCAGTCCATGTATTGTACAAATGCACGAGATTTCTCCTGAGGTGGTTTGAATTTTGTACGAAAATTGTGAATTAGGAATTACATAATCATTACAAGTAAGTAGATAATGGGATACACGAACTTTTTTCCACACACATAAACACACACAGACACTCTCTCACACACACACACTCACACACATTTTTTTGTTTTTAATTATATATCTACAGAAAGTTTTCTTCCGCCGTCCGCCCCGTGACCATGAAGGCTGCAGTCTTAGAATCATTGGGAGAAAATAATAATATAAATAACCGCGATAAAATTCGTAAAATAGTTCCATTTCAATGTTTAACATTCGCGTGAACATAAGAACTCATTAAGTTTTCTTTGTGTTATACCTTTTTATATTGTGGAATACAAACTGTCGCTTTTTTATTGCGGAGGTGGAGATTTATATCTGCGACACAGTTACCTAACCAATGGAGATATTTATTGAATATTGTATTCAAAATACAGTAAATCCAAATAAGGATTTATTATTACTATAAGGTTAATTATAGGGTGTTTGATGTATTTTGTCACTTTAATTAGAGTAGTACACAATATTAGTATCCTTTGAAAAGGCGACTTTTGCTATTACATTATATTTTTAACTACTCTCTATGAATACAATGTTTGTAACCATGTGAGTTCATTAATTGTTGCTCGTCGATTCCAAAGGTATATAATGCCCAGGGGCCGTCCCATTTGCGCTGAAGAAAGCCACCGCGGGTTTTGGTTGGTCTGCCGGTGTGCGATATACAGGTTTTTTTTGCGCGAACTGCCGCGTTTATCACCGGGTTACCATACTAACGGTGTACAAGCGATCCCCTGCTTAGCAACCACGGCAGTCCCAATGATAATTTGGTGGGCCCTACCGCTATCACTGAAGGTGCCAGCGGACGGTACACTGGCAACCCGCAGCTATTCGGTCACGGGGCACGGGAGGAAGAAGGGAGGGAAGGAAGAGAAGAGGAAGAGGGAAGAGCTTTGTAAGGATGGTTGGAAGAGAGAGGAAGGGAAGATGTTCGCGAACTCTTATAGCCCTCAATATTTATTTGGCAACCATGAGGTATACACATTATACTATGTGCGTAGAGTCGCGGCATAATGTTCTCCCGTAAATGGGCGTGCATTCGGTGTGAAGATCGAGACTACAAGAATTGCCTCGGGGGAGGTACACAGGGGCTAGAGACCCGGTTCAATGCTCACTCGGTTATGCCTATACTCCTGAGTGTCGATATTGGGCCGTAAGACCGGTGAAACCAATATAACCGTTCCCCTCACCCCTCAAGTAGCGATAACGTTTTTTAGCCGCAAAAAAAAACTTAGTTATAAAATAACATGATAGCGGCAGTAAAGCCTATTTAAATTTTTATTTAGTCTAACCGCGATATAATTTATTGCAGGCAGAGACTTTTGAAAAAAACAGGTTGTTTCTAGGAAACAGAGATTCCGAAATATTACAAAAACTAGGAGTGTAAGTAATTTTCTAAAATTTCTTAGGCAAAATCTTTTGAGTCGGAAAAAAATATTTATTAAAATAAAGATTCCTTTGACTTAGAAAAAGATCACCCGTTACGTTTTTTATAAGTTTGTTAATAAATATTCATTAAAATGTAAACTAATTATTTTAATAGGTACATATTTTATACTAAAAATCTTACTTCTTTTTTACTGCTCTTAACCCTATTATTTAATCTTTTTTCGCAAATATATCATAAAAGTGAAAGTACGCAAAAAAAATGAATCATTGTCAGAAACAATCTCAGAAACAGCTAAACAAATTTGAATGAAATTTGGCACACGGCTAGACCACATTCTGGATTAACACGTAGGCCAATTAATTGTTCCCATGGGAAATAATATTTTTTATCCCGATTTTTTTGGATAGATGGAGCTAGTGATGTATAGTTGGTGCTATGCATCGCTACAGGTAGGCAGTTTAGTAGCAGGAAAGGCTTTTCACCCGAGTGAAGCCGCGAGTATAACCCAGTAAAATACAAATAAACTGAATGGTGAAACGATTTCTAGTATACTTAAACTATGTCGATTATAATTATTCCCCTATAATTATTAATACTTTTCAAAAGACCAATTTAATTGCGTATATAACATAAATTGCATTTCAAATACAGTTATGCAAGATTTTTGTCTTACTACAAACATTAAGTACAATAATTAGAGTTTATAGTTCTGTATATTTATTTACATATAATTTTTTTCTGTCAAATTTATTACCTATCTTCTATATAATTATTAATTAATTCTAGGCTAGATCTAAGCATCAATTTGAATTAAGTGAGGACCCAAATAACCGAAGGAAAATCAATAGCAATATAGATATAATTTCTTAAGCCCGAGTTTGCTGCGAAGGCGATTTTCGAGTGCCCACGACATCTGCAGACGAAGTCTAGCATCCTCATTCAAAGAAAAGCTGACCCGATAACCGGTCTGGGCTTTCGATGCAAATATAGGAGTGTATTCATGACATACCGCATAGGCATATTAAAACATGAAGATACTCGTCAAGAAATCTTTTTATTTGACTAAACGAGCAAGTAGATCGCTTTATGGTAAGTGCCTATAACAGTAACAAAACAATCCTTAAATTACATAGCTCTGCGTGAACTGCACTTGTCACCCTTAAGCATTAGATGCTCAATGTCAATAAATACTTTATACTTTCTGCAACGTTATTTAAATTGTTAACTGCAGTTCCTAGACAGAAGCATATAAACGACGCACCAAGAACTTATCTAGTTACTACTGATCCATCAATCTGAACTGAACAGTTTGGTAGACTACAGTCTTAACCACAGATTTGTGAAGAAGTAATTAGACAGGCTGACAAAATTGAGAAGACCATCGAAGGATAAGTATATCATCTGTTGCAGGTCGACACATTCCCTGGCCTTCACTTCACTAGACGCCAAGACCCAGAGGACTATAGAGGAGGCATACTGGCGTTATTATACATACAGTAAGAAGTGAATCTATCATCATTGGCAGCACAATCCAAACACACGCTCATGCTTATCCCCGACGAGGTAAACAGAGTTGCAACTAGTGCATCCACTTCTGCCCAAATCTATTCCTATGATGTGAAAAGAGCGAACCCATCGCCTTCTGACCCTGAGCAAAAAAAC
This sequence comes from Manduca sexta, assembly GCF_014839805.1. Taxonomy (NCBI): domain Eukaryota; kingdom Metazoa; phylum Arthropoda; class Insecta; order Lepidoptera; family Sphingidae; genus Manduca; species Manduca sexta. Next base: position 24,065 of record NW_023592859.1, read on the forward strand.
CTTATGTCATGAACGAGATCGAATCCAAAACTTGAGCCTAGCAGTCGTTCCGCAACTACGCCAGTAAATATGTATTATAATGTTGGGAACTGTAATTTTGATTATAAGAACTATCACTGACTTTTCAGAAATACTTTCACAAAGATATCAGCAACCAACGGACCGATACGAGCGTCAGTGACCTACTACCACGGTCTGTTAAACGTCATTGTCTTATAGCAAAATGTGTCACAAATACCCTCAAAATAATGTGCTCAATTTAAGTAATCAAAACACATATTTTGGTATTAAACCTTCGTTAATTGCGGTGGTGCAGCGTGCGTGCGGGACAAGTGTCGTGTGTACGTAAATGCGGCGTTCCGGACGCCATGATTTCTTCAGTAAGCCACTCACGTAAAACGCTGCCCAACTCCGGACATGGTGCTACGGTCTGTGGTATGGGTGGAAGCGGTTTAAAATTGATGACCTTAGTAAATTCTTATTAATATATTATATTTTTTATTGCTTTGAATGACGAGACGAGCTTGCCTTTCGTTTAATGATAAGCGATACGACCAACAATAAACAGTAAAACACCAATAACTTGAATTACAAAGATTTATTTCTAATAATCGGCAGTTAACTTTATTCGTTACTAAAAATTTAGAAACTATCTCCTTCCACTGGTCCTTATTTTGCTCAAACTAAGGATCGATAAAACACACTTTATCAAAGATGTTGAAGGGTGAAGTTTAGTTGCCATGACAGTCGATCTGCCTGACGTCAACAACTTTTGGATACCAGTTCCATGGGAATTGGGTCTAAAAACCACAGCTCATGCAGACCAAAAAAAAATACTAGCTGTAATTCAGCAAAATTAAAGTATATAATATAATAAAACAATTAATTATCTATACTTATAATAAATCTGTAGAGAGGTCATCTAAGGTGCGTTGGGGTTAAATCGGACGCTTTTTCAACGTGTTAAACAGTGTTCTCGAATTATTTTTACAAGAATTCTATAGAAGTTATCATAATGAATCATTAACTTAGCTATATGTTATTAAATATATTAAATGGTATATATTTTTTCGATTTCTTAAATAAAACAGTTAATGTTTTATAAGGCTTTAAAAAAGTACCATACTTTTAGAAATGTGTGAGAAAGATAGGACCTTCACAGGTATAGTTCGGACTACTATCTAAAACCGTCTATGTTAAAGGGATTCTAAAATCCATAAAAAGAGTATATTCTGATCTAGATAGTCATTTATAAACATTCAAAAAATTTAATAAATTTCGTAAGATATTTTTAGAAGCGAACTTTGTTTTTTTAATAGTTCTAGGCATATGATCTTACCCCACTTGAGTGACACTGTAGATATTTTTTAAAATATTCGAAGAAATTGTACATACACGTTTAAATAAATAACAAATAAACAAAATCGATCATTCATCTGAGCTAAAAAAAATTACATAATTACTGAGTTCAGAGGTTTTCGTGTATAAATTTTGACACAAACTTGCATTACACGTGCTAGATCGAACGATTTTTATCCGTTCTTTAACGACAAATAATTGTATGCGTAAAGATCGGATCTTAGGGAATATACGTGTTTCGACAAATTTGAATAAACAAGTCAAGGCGGCTTGCTTGGCACCTAGAGGCTAGCGAATCACCTAGCGAGTAGCTTCGTAAAAGGAATATTCTCGAACGTTCGCGACCGGCTCCATTTTTGAAGTCCGAAATCCACGCGGGCAAAGTTGCGAGCGGAAGCTAGTATTATAATAAAATTACAGTCGAATTTATATCTCTCCGTCTCACTAGTAGTATCTATTATTAAAATACTTTATCATAAGCTTTTGCCTTGTACCTCACCCCAGCGCACCTGTATCATACATGTTTACGGTATAGCGGGCGGTGCTCTTAGAAAACTTATGTATGTATTGCGCATCTTTATATAAAGTTCCAAATTGCTAAAACTAAAAGTAGAGCGATGACATACTAAATGCTTTACTGCAAATTGTATTTTCTTTAATGATATTAAAGTCGAAAATATTAAACACAATGAGAACGTTTGTAAACATGGAGTCTGTAAGCAAATTCAATCGCTGAACGGATTGGAATGAAATTAGGCACGCGTTGTTATTTCAGAAGAATGAAACTATACTGTGAAAGACCGTCCACGGGCGAAGCCGCGAACGACACCTAGTAAGAGCTACGTGATCATTTGACGAATTTAACTTCATCTACCATGCTTATATTTGTTGAGTGCTCTAAAATACACATTTCAGCGGCATTCCCGCCCCATTATATAATACTCGCAGAACGTGTCGCTTCACAGCACCAATTCAACCCGGAACGAATTTATATATTTAATACACTATATTTTAGTTCAAACATTTAAAGCAGAGTTGACATAGGTTTTAGTCAACCTGCTGTCAAGTCATGGTGTCATTCTATAAACAATTTATATTTTATTATTGACAACCAATTTTCCATTTCGTAGTTTATTCTTTCACACATATTCACACTTTCATCCCCAAAAGGGTAGGCAGACGCGCAGCAGGTGCATCCGCTTCCGACGTGTGTATTGTGTGCCATGATGTGCTAGGGGGCGAGCCTTTGGCCATATCGGATACAAATTCCAGACGCCTAGGCTAATGCTGAATAGAACAACCTAATATTACTTTGCCCGACCCGAGAAGCGAACTCGAGACCTCGGCATTGCAGTCATAGCGTACAACTTGGCCATCAGTATCTTTCAATAATTTTAAATACCGCTAATTGCCAACAAAAATATAAAAATTCTTTATAATTTTAACGAGCGAAGAAACTCTAGTAAATTCGTTAGGCAGCGAAACTCAATGGGCAACATTGTAAATATTAGTTTCTTCTACACTTTTATATCGAAAAGGAATTGTTCGTTTATTTTGCATTTCAAAGAAACCTAATTGCTTTCCTATAAAAGACGTATTTACCTTTAGTATCGAACTATAAGTTCATGAAACTTGTATATACACGTGGTTTTCTAAGTTTAGTTTGTTTTTAGAGGATGTTGACAACTATGGTGGAATTTAATGTCAACACATATACATATGTAAATAATCAGTTTGTTAGTATACCAGTTGTACGTATTACTATAAGAATGACCTGTGTTTGCGTATTGCGAAAACTTGTAATTTTTTTTGGTTGTTTGATAAATGTAAACGCACAAAAAGCTGAACGGATTTGTATGAAATTTTGCACATGGGTAGACCATATTCAGGATCAACACATAGACAACTTTTTTAACGATAGGCTCGCCTCTTTTTATACTTGGCGAAAAGAGGGAGGCCAATTTAGACATCAGCTTACCGTCAGGGTTGAAGGCGAGATGTATGTTTATTTTTTTGTTATTGGATGTTAACTATTAGTAAGAACAATTCTTTCGTTAAAGCTACGGTCGATATGTAAGGGATTATATATAACCAATAACAGTGGCGAAGGGTGAAATTTTTGTAACGGATACTGACACAACATATAGATACTTATATGCATAAATGCAGTCTGCAAATAGTTATACTGACAATTAGATTTCATATAAATTACGAAAACGAAGCCGATAAGAATCGACTTATAAGGACCCTTCGCCACGGAATAGTCATATGTGAAATACTATCTCCACTATAAGAAATTAGTTTAGTCCATTATGCATAACTAGCTGCATACAAAAGGCCATCTTAATTAAGACAAGTGTACGCTTGTCTCAATGGAACGTACGCAAATATCCAATCATTTAGACTGAAGCTTGCGAGTTCTCGACAAATTGGAGGGCTCTCGGCTGTTTCAAGCACTGGCGCCCTATATTTCAGTTTTTTCTACTTTGTATTATCTTAATGAGGTCATTAATTCGATTTGGAATTTTTGTTCGCTTTTATGTCTGCTGATGTTGAAATTTTAATGAAAATGTGAACGTATTTATTTTGTGCCCGTGTTGAAACTCTAGTAAGGTCTTAATATAAGAATTCTCAGCAACGTATACTTATAGTCTATCACTTTATAGGACGGAATACTCGAAATATGCAGAAAAATGAGTGCACCAGTCCACCACCAGGTCCCTTTGCTACCCCTTTCGGGGATGAAAGCCTGGAGTATATGTGTGTAAGTATTCTCAGATTTTTGTCAATAAATTATATAGAATATAATGTAATACATTTAATATCGGAGAACTTAATATTATTAGTATAATATCTGCTCCATAATTACTGTCCTGTCTTGGCCGCACTGGCTTAATTTTAGCAATCATTACTTCGAAGTTTTTAGCGACATCTTAACTGTGGATTTTCCTCTTCAAAGCAAAAGATACTATTGATTCCTATATCACTTACATATCCAAATCTGTAGACTAACCAAACCCTTGAATTTCTTTCGTTCTATCCCTACAAAATCGCTATTCCAATATTTTTAAGAATCAAATAACACGTTCCAAAATGAAGGTGATAAAATGTTGAAGTTAAAGAATTTACGGCGTCGAAACGGAGGAAGTACAATTGTAAATGATTTATGCGATCATTTTTCATATGTGACGTAAATAATAAGTGAATGCAGGCCGTAAAATATTTGTCGCAGCGATAATATATACGTTTTGAGCGTTTATTGTCTGACGAAGTTTATCACATGTCGCCACGCGTCGCTGAGTTGCTGTTCCATTTCATATTTATATCAATCTGCGGTTCATTTGGCAATGATAGTTGTGAATTAAGTATTAATCTGTTATTTATAATGTTCTGCCACGAAACATGAGTGTTTGTTTCCTTTTGGTTATATTTTGATTGTTTCATGATTAAACTTCTAGGAATTTCGTTACATATCCTATACGTTTGTGTAGCCAGCTACAAAAGAAGTTGAACAAATTCAAAACTAAACCACGTCTACACATTAACATCAATCGAAATATTCTTTTTTATTTAAAACAGAGTCAACCCTTTAAAGTTTATTTAAGTGAAGAAAAAACGATTTTTGATTGGACACAAATTTTTAAAGTCGATTTAATACTAAATTTGTTCACCTACTTTTATGACAGACTGTATAGTGTATACATACATACTTATATATAATAATATATTATGTATAAATCAGAAGATATATGCGGATACCATACTTCCTAAAACACCTCAAACTTTTGTATATCCCAGATTCCCCGTTCAGAACTAGTATCAACAAAGTTTTCTTTAATGGTGCATACGGAGTAACCAAAAACTTTCACTATACCAAGAATTTTCCTTACCACATGCTGGGATTAAAAATATGTCGTTCTTCGCTGGTTAAATTCAATTTGATATTTAATTATTTCAGAGATAAGTTTTATACTTATCCTTTTAATACATAAGAAGTATTTTTGAATACATCTTTCTATTATCATCTTTAAATTAAAAAAACGGAAACAGAACTGTATAAAGATTATCTGCGACATTTTGTATTCTAGAATTAATAATCAATATTCAAAATTAATCATATTACAATAGGCATAATAATGTAAAACTTATGTTAAATTCAATTGACAACCAAATTTTAAATTTAATCTAAAAAATATTATAAGTAATGCTTGCCCTAACCTAATTAATTATTTTCTTTTATTATTATACATATCAAAAAAAAATTTGCATGTCAATAAATTTGACAAAAGTTGATTGATCAGAAATGACTAGTTAAGATTCTATACTGTACCAACTTTTTGCAAATAAAGGATTTTACTATTTACTATTTTTATTATTAATACCGTGGATTTTACGTCGCAAACAAGAACGCAATTAATATAACATACAAAGTCAGTGGTCAACTTTATTTATTCATTTTGCATATACTACATGTAAACATGCAGACTATATGGCGGCGATAGCCTAGTTGGGAATGGTATGGTCAGTCGTGACGAATGTCTGCCGGGTCAAAACCAAGGGCACACACCTCTGACTTTTTAAAATATGTGTGTATTCATTGTATATTATGCCTTAACGGTAAAGAAAAGCATCATGAGGAAATCTGCGTACCTGAGAAGTTGTATCTAAGAATTTTGAAGGTAAGCTAATCCGCAATAGGCCAACGTGGCGGACTAAGGCCTAATCCTCTCAGTAATAGAAGAGGCCCGTGCTCAGCAGTGGGCAAGTATATAACACAGGTATTGTATTATTATACAGAATATTGATGCAACTATATGAAATTACTTCCTTCCAATACGAATATAGGCTGTAAAATGTTTCTGAATACGTCAATATTTGCTTTTATTTCGTATTTTATACCGCGGTGCCTATTTTGGTTTTCAGGTACAAACGTGTTTTTATTCTTTGCACGGATTTGTTAGTTGGGACCGGTCCGGGCACAGTCCGTGTTCACAATACACAATAAAATTGAATCTGCATCCCATGCAACGTGCCTGTAGATAACGTAGTGTGACCAATGTTTCGTGTTGATTCTCTGTCGCACT
>NW_023592860.1:0-4675 GCF_014839805.1 Manduca sexta
TGTAATATATTTAGAGATGGTTTAACATCGATCCGTGAGGATGTACTGGAAAATGATGGGATATAGCGTAATATTGGTATGCGTTTTATGCGATATCAACTTTATGCTTTTTATTAATAGTGTATAGTGCTTTTTAAATGATAATTTCACTAAGACAATTATAATAAATTATAATATTTCGAATAAATTAAATTTAATTTAATATTCACATGTAGATTTGCTGATTGATATTGATCAAATCCGATTGAAACAATTTATTTTATTTGTGGTAATCAAAACTTGAATATTTAAAATTCGTTGCACTTAATGCTGTTACCGTACGGGTAAATAAATAAGAATTTTGATGTATGTGAAGTCTATCAATCCGCACTAAGCCAACGAGTTGGACTAGTGCCTAATCCTTCTTAGAAGTAAGGAAGCCTGTGCCCAGCAGTGGAACAGTTTATAATACAAGAGAAAAGAATATACGAATAATTTTCAAATAATTCTCATATCCAAAAAATCAGCACAAAAATAAATACCGTCAAACATTCAGTCCGCATCGAGCAACCGTTGCGATGCGCTCGTCGTGTATTCGACGGCGCGGCGGCCGGCGGTCGCTCCACCCGCCGACACAAAGCGACGTTTACGTGCTCGCGCGACGTTTAGGGCTCGAGCCCCTTCTGTTTACAGTACGTGACACGAGACGGGCGCGCGATCAAGTCTTCCAAACGTACCGACATCGTGTACGGCTTATGAAAACGTTTGTAGATGGAAACGTTCATATTTCATGCTATGTTCATTGTTTTGTTGTTTACTGTGTGGATGCGCTGTCCGCATATGTTATGGACTTGTGTTGTAATGTGAAGGTTGTGTTTTTGAATATTTTTATAATTTGATTATCACGTAAAACTTTTGCCACTTAAACTAAAAGATTATATTTGAAGTATATTAAAAATAAACCGACTGGACTTCAATTATCATGATAAACAATTCAAATTTAGCCATCTTATTGTTTTACGTTAATATAATTCTCAGCGTGAATTGCAATCAGCATAATCATCAGTCACACGATTTCACAGCTAAACATAGCCTTCCAAAGATACCTTGACCTGTCAAATGCGGCCTGCACCCAAATTGCAATATAACTCACTAACAGGTCTATTTAGCTTTCAACCATGCACTTAGCACTACAGCGTACGTCTCCAACTCAAGCAAGGCAATGTTAGTTACCAACGGTCAAATTAGCGGCAGAATTTACGTCTCCCCCAGGGTTTGTGACGTGGCCTAATGACTTCTGCCATTTGACACTAACGGCGATCGACGGCTTAATGCGCTCCCCGAGACATGGGCTGACGGGATTTTTGGTAATAGACCGATAAAATGAGCAAAAGGATATTTGCGACAAAATTTGCAAAAATTTTAAACAAAATAAAAATTCAAAAATGCTGATTAAGCAACTTACAGTAATTATTGTTACATATATTGATGATAAATAGAGATTCAACATGTATTCTTTGATCATAAAAATTGGTTTAGTAAATTTGTATCTTATTTAACATAATTGTTTAAAATAAGGCATATCTCTGCCTCCAAAGGAAATGTTTATTCTTGGACCTGTATTCACAAATAATACTAAGTTCAGTACTGTGAAATGCTATGATAATAAGTCCGTTTCGTAGTGCTTCCGGCATGACAGTCCTCGCAGTGCATAGGCAGAAGCGCTGTGATCGGTTAATATTGATTACAAATTTACTTCAGTTAGTTGTCAGATAAACAAAGCTAAAAAAACTATCAAATTGCCGACACTATCTGTTCGGACAAACTGTGTGTCTGTTGTATTGTTTTTAAAAGTGTGTTAATATCAGTAGCGAATAATTTATATAACCCGATTCCTACCGGATACCCTTTATATAGAATCTTATTATCATTAGAACGATTTGCAGCCGGCAGTCATGCATTAGTACCTACATGTTGTGTCGGATTCCCTTTCAGAAAATTGCAACGTTCACCACTGGTTAATATAAAAGTCCAAGTCCATCTTATGTTTAAATAAATCCTACAGAGTTCAAAACATAATACAAGTTACATTAACAAGCACGCAACGGCATTACGCGAGTTAAGAGCTGGTATAAAAACGGTCGAGCTGGTGACGGTCGCGTCGGCAATAAAGCCGAAGTACTGCGCAGTACGTCTTTGGTAATTACTCGCCGCGCTCGCCGGAGGGTTGTCTGAGAGCTGCGTCATTGGACTACGTGGATACGGTTGTTTTTAACTCTATTTTATTTTTATGCCAGTAAATACACGATAAAAATATATGACATCTATTTAAATATGATTTTAAAACTCAAATCATATTAGGAAAAAAAATTGTCGAAGAATAAAAACGTCTTTATTGTAAAGATTTACATTTTTGTCATAAAGTTTGAATAGTTTCAATCATTCTTACGCCCAATTTCTTAGCATTTAACATAATATCACATTTCAGAGAAAACAAGCTGCTACTAAGCCTCTATGAGAATTTTCATACCTACGTAAATAGCACCACATATCTATTTAAGTTTGGTGTACCCTAAGTTATAAGTAAAGTCAGCTCAGTAAAATGAATTTGACAGGTACAAAATACCATATCCGTATAACCCAGCTCCGAGTGCTACTGCAACGAATATCACAAGTTAATAAAGGCATCTAATGAAGAGTTTTCTTTGAGCCGCTAACTGGCCAAGCTCGCGACGCGCCCCTGGATTAATGGCAGACGAACTCAAAGGGTCTTTAATCGCCTGCGGAAATTTCTGTCCGGGGACTGGAAAAATTTAAATATTAATGGCCGTAATGTGGCATTTGTTTTACGTGTGTGACGTTTTAGAAATTATAGGAATGTAATAAAATATACTATGCTAGATTTTTCAATTCACACAATAAGTCTACAGATTCAAAATTTATTGTATAAAAAATCAATAATGTCTATATAAGAAATTTATGATGTGATTTTACAAAATTAAAAATTATACGACTCTTGCCGCTACTTGGGAAAAATCGTGTCAGATTTTCATGAAAATTTCCAATGCATTATCACAACTAAATTGATATTTACCTTTTTATCATGTATAATCATATAGGCTAAATTATTTATGAAATAATCATACGATTTCAATTAATATGAATCGCGAAAATGGTTCAAACAAAAATTTGTTATTCAAATTATTTTTTTATTACATATAAAATTTGTAAAACAAAATCGTACATGGAAATTGTCTTATTTAAGGAAACCTCTTCAACCATTACATATATTCTTGCATTATCGATATTATAGCTAGTCAACAGTGTTATTATTAAAGTATTTAACATCGCACACATTGATTAAAATAAAACTTTGGCAACTATTATTTTGTAGCCGTCGTATCTCTTACCATCAGGCAAGCGGCCTGCTCACATCGTCAATAAAAACTGCCCTTCAAACCCAAATAACATAAAACAAATCCTCCCAAAACATAAATTATTCAAACACAAATGTGCGTAACCGCAGCGGCACACTGACACCACGCGACGCGTCGCCACACCGCGCAAACATTATTACTGATTCATGAAAATTTTAATAATTTTTACTCAGCCATCTCATGAAATTGATAGAAGCGAGGGTTATTTATTTAGGGGCGGCGGCGGACGACCGGATCGGTAATTTGAATCTTAATATCAAGCCATTTATTCGAAACGAAAAATGTAATGCAAAAGTTTCTTTTGTTATGTTAATTTTCGAGCTGCGATCGCAATGTGATTTACTTTTGAATTTATACGAGAAATATGGAGAGATGGGTAATCGCGGTTGATGGTAGTAGAATGACAAGAAATAGTAGTAGCATCAAGCAAATGGCACAGAACTCTCACCACATACTTGCACTGTTCTCATCGTGGAACATTAGATCGTTTCTTATTTTTCAGTAAATCCACTAGTTGCAGTATGAACGGTACGGCAACGATCTGAGATTCTGGGTTCGAATCCCAGGTCGGGAAAAGTTATATTTGAGGTTTTCTGTTTCACTATCAGTCTAGAGTCTGGAATTTGTGCGCTATATGGCGATAGGCTCGCCCCTATCACATCATGGCAGGAACCACACTTGGCGAAAAGTGGGTGCACTGGTTGCACCTCTACATACCTCTTCGGGGATAAATGCATGATCTGTATATGTGTGTATAATATGAAGCTCGACATTATCTCTAAGCGCTATACAAAATATTTTACCCGAGGAATTGCAAATATTGCCATAGTATCTACATTTACCTCAAAACCATATCAATTACATCTATTTTGAGCTCTTTAAATACCAAATATCAGTTTCAACTCGAAAGCTGAAGGCAGCCTCTAATATTAATGTACAAAGACACCGGTAATTAAGGGCGCCCGAGGAGCATTCCCTTGAATAATTGAAGATAAGTAATGCTTGATTTAAACCCGCCGTGAAGGGCTCTCTTTCAATTAGCATATCTTAATTTTGTTATTTAATTAACCGTAAACATTTTTGAGTTATATTTTCTATGTATGATTTAGATAATTGTGAATTTGTTGAGAGTTTTTCACATTTGTTAGAAGCAAATGATTTTGTGTAAAATTTGGCACAACGATTCTTTTTTAATCTGCAAAAATACAAAGTGGAAAGGAAAATATTTTTCATGCCGGTGGTACTGCGATACATATTTA
>NW_023592861.1:0-3886 GCF_014839805.1 Manduca sexta
ATGTAAGACAATCCAAAACGCTTAAAGGAATGCTAAGCGAGGAAAAGCTAGATTAATTACGAGAGTTTGATAACCTTTAGTGTCAGTATCCGATTGTTCGTCACATTTTATGTAATTCATTAAATACATTGTACATTAATGACAAAATGATTCACAGGAAAGTGTAATCGCGAGGCGTCCTGTTTGCGTGTGAGAGAAATAATTTGTATGACACACGTCAAAGTCGTTGCGATGAGAAATGGGTTATTTGCAGCATACGTTTCTATCATGGTTGTATTGATTTTAATACTAAAGGTGTTCTTTAATGATTCAAGGCTTTTAAAGCAGTTTTGATTGATAACAGTTTAGTAAAAGTAAACTGCTAAATATATTTCGACGAAATTTTAAAAATAGATAAACATTTTCTTGGTTTAATTTGATAACATTTTAAATATACAGTTTAGTAAAACGAATATGCTGGATATATTATCTATTTTAAAACAGATAAACCCTATCTTTTGTAATCATAAAGGCTATTTTTGCACCGAAAACATTGAAACTTTTTTTCCACAAAAGAGCATTTATACTGCTCAGATCAAAGAACTAAACAAAATTATGTCCAATGTAAGTACGAATCTTTAACATCTCATTGACACGGAGTCCACTGCTGAACACTGCCTTCATCTAAAGACTTCCTGACCTGCCTAAAGTGGGCTGCATACGGATGACTTAATTCGCTCTTTAACATCATATATCCCTAATTTTACAACTTGTCTGTTCAAATTACCTCCCTTATCTCTTACTGACAAGAACATGTCTTGGATCAACCTTCCTGGATTTCAGTTTATCGTACTGTCTTGCAATAAAATGGTATTTACGCAATAGTCGTGCCCTGAGTATCCAATTACAATTCATTTAGTAGTGTTTATTGTATACTAGTTGACCCGACAGACGTTTATTAGTTAATATTACAAACATAGTGTAATACAACCAAACAAAAGTAGGGGAAGGTGTAATTTTCTGAAAGGGAAGAATGACACAACATATAGATACTAATATGCATCAACGTTGCGGATAAATCATTCTAATAATAATTATATTTATTTCTTTTATTGCATTGTATGATGAGACGAGCTTGCCGTTCGCCTGATGGTAAGCGATACGACCGCACATTAACAGTAAAAACACCATCCAACACCTTAAATTACAAAGTATTGTTTGGTATTCCACTACGCTCGCTATCTTAGGATATGAGATGTTTAGTCTTACTATGTCCAGTAGTTACCCTAGCTACAATGTCCTTCAAACCGGAACACAACAGTGACTACAAACAAATAATACAAGCATATTCAAATTGTCAATAATGCTTCTAAGTGAATGATAAATAAATTAGTAATCTACTATCTGCAATAACTGTTTAATACAATAAATAGCAAATAACAATTGAACATTGTCAAATCAGCCTTAAGAACACTGTAGGAATAACCGTAAGCCCAAATGTATCCAGATATAGCATCGAAAAAGATGATTTTTTAATTGCCCATCACATCCGCTGCGTAATGGCAGGAATGCGTAATGACACGTGACCATTCGGACCACACAGAGCCCTTACACAGGTGTCCTATTGTGGGTTAACAGGTCCGATTTAGAATGGACCGAAACTGATTATGAAAGTAGGGTAGACGTGTAAGGTTTTTTGAAGACCATTACAATAGGGTCATCTAAGGTATATGATCGGCCAAGGAATATATGGAGTGTTGAAACATTAAGCTAATTGACGACATTTGAGGAAAGAAATTAAGGAGAGTTCCAGTCAATTTCTTAGGCTATAATAATAAATACATAAAAATTTTATACGGCACGCTCCATTTCGACTGATCTTAAAAACTATTGATACTTAGAAATTTACATAACATAGTATCACACCTCTATGAGGGTAGGCAGAGACTATGGATTGCCACTTTGCACGTTCTGGCATACACAATACTCTATTTAATAAGACCAAATTAACATGAAATATAATAAATATTTGTCAGAGCGATTTACAAGTTTCTAAAAATTCTTTAATGTTTCATACCTAAATCGGAAATGTACTAGTCATATCAACACTCCATCACCCAATATGATGAAGTATAAACCTATTTCATTCATCACCTTCCAATACTAATTAAACACAAAAATATCGTTCTTACATAACCAAAATCAGTCAGTTCAACACTCCGATTAATATTTCTATAGTAACATAAGGAATCGTTCCCACTTCCTTGTACGTGGAGTGCATTTATTGACCATCTTCTGTCCTTCTCTTACACCCACCATTTAACATGAGTGTGAGGGAGACAGCCGATGATGTCTTATTGCAGTCAATCATCTATATTCGTGATGGTTAGTGGAATATTATCAAGACTTCCGGTAACGAGTCAATGACTTGAAGAAAAGATGATTCCCACTCCATATTGTTTTATGTTTCGAAGGATTTATTGTTATGCTCCTGTTGAAATTAGTTTTCGGTTTTCGTTTGTCGACATGTTTATTTGAGATTCAATCATTTTTGTGTACGTTAGTGCTAGACTAAACATTGAACTCTTTCGGTCTGTGCTTTGAATTTTGTTTCATTTGCGTTCGGTTTCTTGTTTTTTCATTTCGAATAATTATTGCGTTTGGATGTATACATCATTTAATTTACTATAAATTCTATTGCAGAATTATTTATTTATTTACTGATAATAAAATTTCCAAATTAACTTATATATCTAAAATTATCCCATTTTTTTGTACTCATTAAATTTTTTCTTAAAGCTAAGAAATACATGTATTATTGTTACAATGTTAAAATTGTCTTTTATATGAAATTAATCATCTTAATTTTCCAAATAAGCTTTAATTCCATATTGATGGAATTAAAGCTTATTTGGAAAATTAAGATAGAATTGGTAGTACAAGAAAGGATTATTGAATCCTTTCTTGTACTACCAATTCTATTTATTCCTACTTATTGCTAAAGAATTATGAATTACTTAATATACCCAGTTTTCGTACAAGTTACGAATTAGTATATTAATTTTTTGTACAAGTTATGAATTAATATACCTATTTTTCGTACAAGTTACGAATTAATATACTCATTTTTCGTACAATTTACGAATTAATATACTCATTTTTCGTACAAATTATGAATTAATATACTCATTTTTCATGCAAATTATGAATTAATATACAAATTTTTCGTACAATTACAAGCTTATTCTCCTTCAAGCGTACCTTTATTTGTCACAGCGACCTTACACCGAGGGTCGGCAAGGGTTGGAAATGTCGGGACTCAGCGGAAATATGCTTTATGAATTTAAACTACGTTGTTTTCGACCGTCCAGGATGTTCTGTATTAGCTTCTGCGTAAACAATCCTACTTCCTACTGATAAATAATTCAATGTTTAAAATGTGATCTTATTGCTCAATCTTTAAATTCTAAAATTGATCTGTTTAAGCTGCAAAAGTTATATAGCAAATAATTTCATTTTTATGTACGATTTTTATTTGTTTTTTGTTTCAAATTATATATTTTTTTATTAATAATTTAACTATATTGTAAATAGTAGATTAAATCGCCAGAAAACAAAACCGTGTGGTCTATATTTAGTTATTGGGTGTTATAATTTTACGACTGCTTCGGTGGCTTAGTTATACTACGTTACAACTGCAGTGCTGTGGTCTCGGGTTCGATCTCCGGGTGAGGCAACGTGACATTGGGTTTTTCACTCAGTATCAGCCCGGAGTCTAGAATTTGTGCCTGATATGGGGATAGGCTCGCCCTTATCATCAGATGAAATACAGCGGAAAGTGGGTGCACTAGTTGTGCCTTTGGCTAGCCCTTCGGGGATAAAATACTTCAGTGTATGAGTTATAATA
>NW_023592862.1:0-30429 GCF_014839805.1 Manduca sexta
TTCAATTCTGTACATGAAATATATTTCCAAAATAAAAATAACTTCAGGGGTGATTAGGGATCGATACTGATGCCAAAATGCAATTAGTAAAATTTTTGTCTGTCTGTCTGTCTGTCTGTATAACCGTTATAGAAACAAAAACTACTCGACGGATTTTAACGAAACTTGGTACAATTATTTTTCATACTCCTGTGCTGGTTATAGTATACTTTTCATCACGCTACAATTAATAGGAGCAGAGCCGTGAAGGAAAATGTTGGGAAAACGGGAGAAGTTACTCCATTTTTTAAGCTTCCGTCGCGTGTGCAACCTTAATGGTTACAGCTACACAGAAATCATGTGTAACGGAAATGTTCTCCTTAAAATTATGTAAAAAATATGCCACGACAGCATATGTCTATCTTTTATGGTTGACTCACAATAACACGTGTAACTCCCGATAGCTTAGCAGTTCGAAGCTTTCTCATTATACTTATTTGTCTCCTTTATAACACTCTCAGTCATCCCTAATTAAAAAACATTATAAAATATTCCATAAAAAAAGAACCATAGAAATCGGTATAGAAACACCAAAGTTATACATGAAATACGCTAATAATAAGCCATCATGCGTGAATACTGAATCATGCTATAAAGATTATTTTTGTATATATATAAGGTCGCGAACGCACAGGCAGGCGGCTTGCTTGGCACCTAGAGGCTAGCGAATACCCTAGTGAGTAGCTTCGTAAAACGAACATTCTCGAACGTTCGCGACCGGCTCCATTTTGAAGTCCGAAATCCACGCGGGCGAAGCTGCGGGCGGAAGCTAGTATAAAATAAAACATATACACTCATACTCACGCCTTTTATACCCGACGTGGTAGGCGGAGGCGCAACTGGCGCACCCACTTTCCGCTATGTCTATTTCGATCCATGATGTGATAAAGGGCGAGCCTATCGCCATATTGGGCACAAATTCCAGACTCCGAGCTGGTACTAAGTAGGAAACCCTAATATCACTTTGCCCGACCATGCGATCGAACCCAAGACCTCAACGCTACAGTGGTACAAAACTACGCTACCGAGGCATTCATGCCTTAGTTACATAGAGTGTTTAGAGTGACAGCAAAGTTTTCAGAAGTATGAAATAATGCATAATACGATATTTTGATATCGATTCTGACGACGGTTTAACATCCTTACAACCAGTGCCGTCATTTTGACAAAAGAAAAACTCTGAACAAACTTGGAATTGGTCCTTCGCTTGGAAATTGTAATGGAAGCAGCTCCGCATGCATAAAATTATTGTCATTCTATAGATTCTGACAATAAGATCTAGAAGATCGTTTAACTTTAAACGCATGGCATGTACATCATGTAGCAATGGAAAATTTCATAATATATTTTCCGAAATGGCAATCATATTACAAATGAAAATCTTTCTGTGATACTGTATACACGCTGACTACTAATTTTAAATCGATACGGTAATCAATCTCAATGGCCAGCTTTGTCACAAACTGATAACTAGTATCGTCAGATTTACCGTCTTATAACCAAGGGTGAATGATTTAGCGAATCCCTGTCATTGTGGATTATTTGGAACTAGCCTGGCAACACAACAGGTGTATAACTGTGTTACAAAGTTTAACGTTTGAACAAATATCATATTATTGTACGCTATGCTAATATAGAGCAAAAAAAAATTGAGTAGGTATAGCCCTTTCTCTAACAAATTTAACACACAGAACTCATACCCGTACTTAATCCTACAAAGTTTACAGACCTTATATAAGTATATAAATTTCAGCGAAACTGCCTTCACGTGAAATTCATCATAAATAAAAAATGCCTTATACCAACTTACTACAAAACCGTACTATGTTTTGAAAATCTTCCCTGTGTATTATTATAATAAAAAAACGTTTGATCGCATTGGCAGTAATTATAAAACAGTTAATCAGATAATTGTCTTCTAAAAAGTTATGGCATGGTCCTAATAAGGACTGGCCTAAGGCACAAAGTAACCTCAATTTGCAGTATAAATTTTAAGACAAATTATCGCGCTTTAAGAAACATCAATGGGTAGCAATTGGTGTCATATATTTACATAAATAACTACCGGGATAATTATTTAACTTTTGATTAGTACGTGACGCGGCAAAATTAGATATAAATAAAATATAATCTACCAGTAGAAAAGAACATCACAACATTAATTTGCGTTTTAAATGTGCTTGTTATCCCTTTGTTGGTGAGAAAACTTCTTTATAGTTTTATAAACTGAAGAAACTTTGTAAATTAATGTTTAAAACCTTTGATTTTAATAATTCATAGTTTGAGGTGCAGAGAAGTTAGGTAGGCATATGATATATGAATACTTAATTCAATAAATTTTCTTATTACAGACTTTTCATACGCCTTCGTTTGGTGACGAGGAGTTTGATATTCCGTTGATTCATGGACAACACAGCACTGCCGCCAACGTCCAGAACTCGCACATACAGTACACACAACTACATCACTCTGCTCCTCAGGTAAAATACTACCTATTGCTAGAATTAAGAGTACCTACAGTCCTATGAGTCTATCGACTAGTTCTGTGCCCGATCTAATATTACCAGCACATAAGTAGTAAATTTCAGCTGACATATTGACAAAACTGTGGACAGCAACTTATAAACCTTGTCAATTGGAAGGAAGGCTTTACTCAGTAATGACACTTTTAGAAAAGAATCAAAATCATAATACACAATCTAGGACATTAGATCATTCCGTAAAAATTATGAACTTTTCAATTATTCAAAGTAAATAGCCGGGATGATTGAAATTTTAATTGCGCGCCGTTTCATTAGCCATGTATAGTAATACACAGGCCGGGTGGCGTTGTGGCATACGTATGGTCCCATAGACCAATGACGTTTTACAAATAGACACGTCATACACTAACAAAATGGCACATAAAAACGGCGCACTATTTGCTATATTCACGGACCTATACATATAATTACAAATTGGCTCGAAGAAGGAATAAAAAGATGCAGCACACATTCGTTAGAAAAGGATATATATACATCGAGAGTTACGTAACAACGTTAGTTCCGCACGCTCATTGGCTGTTAAGTCGGGCAATTACCTTACTTTCGTCTTGCCAGTATTGAGCTCGGACAACGTATCTATGTAATAAAACATCTTAGCCATAGACCATGCGCCATGACTATATAGATTCTAGCGTGGCGTAGAATCGGCATATGAGTATCTTGTATAAAAATTTTACTTACGTCACCGTGCGAACCCGACCATAATATACTTAGTGAAGAATATATCCCTATCTGTATTGGTAGGTAGCTTGAAATAAGCAGGTGTGGTGATGATAGCAAAAGCTTCTAGTGTTGTGGGCGGTGGGGATTAAGTAAGTACTACATCAGAACCCACGTGCTGGTTTGCTCGCATATAAAATTTCATATCGGCTACACCAAGAGCAAGAAATACCTAATATTCCCTAGAGATCAAAAAGCAAAGGTGGAGACCACACTTTTTGAGCAAAGATATAAATTTTAACTCAAATAAACTCTAATGAAATAGTTGTCCGTTTCTAGAGACAACAGCTTCAATTTATGTAATTAGCAATAAAAAGATCCACCCTAGAGGGTGAGAAAATAAATTTTAATCTATCTTGTTTTCAGTTTTGTAAATACGTGGACAATACGTGGCCTACAATATATAAAAATGCTTCAATCAATGCGGTTAAAAATTATTTTATACTCTGTGGCTAGGCAAAACTCACTTTTTCTTGTAAATCTAGAGATGTGTGAAGTGATAAAAGAATGACATAAAATTTTAAAATCGATGTTTCATTGGTTTGTTTAAAAATCTTTAAGACATTAATTAATTTTCGTTATGCTAAGGACGATACTATTTATTTCATAGAGTTTGAGTGTAAATGTAGTATGCTTAAGATACTTCAACAATACCTATCAATTGTATCGTTAAACGATAGATTGGGAGGCACCACCGTGATGTTTATTTTTGCCGCCAGATAGTAGTGTGCATGCTCATATGATTTCCGGTATGAAGGACGTGGTAGATACAGTAGTTTCTATACATTATGAGATTTGACATCCTATTAAGACAAACATCTTTCACAAACTATAGATTTTATAACATAAGTAGCATTTAATAGAATTTCAAAGAAATTATATCTATTTTCGACGTCGCACTGGGAAAACTAAATAACTCAGATTTGGCCGTTCTAAGTTTATTTGTACATATTAATACAACCCTACAATAATAAGCAAACCTTTGACTCAACAAATTACCACAAGGTTCTACAATACGTATCTTTCATCAAGAATAATTTATTTCATTTGAATTTTAATTTATTTTTGCTTAGTGTTATTAAAATTGTAAATAATTTATGTCAATATGTTATAATCTTGAAATTATTATAGATCTAACACTTTTAACATCAGTTTGTTTATATCATCTAAAAGTTTTATTTCAATGAATTATGTATCATATTGTAGATCATAATTTATCGATTTCTCAATGGTACGGATTGTATCGATTATCGGTATTTTTTACACCTCTACGAAAGATATGACATATTTTTTTTTATATTTGTTTTGAACAAATTTTGTTTTCTATATGTATTGTTATACTCAATAGAACATAACATATATTTTTAAACAATTTACATTATTACTTCTTTCTTGTTCGTTGTAATAAAGTTATTTAGTCAGTGACTAGCTAGTAGGTCTAGATAGGTCTAGATAGATAATATTATAGTCATTAGAAGAGTAGGTTTCTTATTTACTAATCTCGTGTAAGAATGTGTATCTATGTGATACATAATTATAATAAATTTGTGATTTTGTTTTAGGTTGGTATGATGAACCCTGCACAAGATGGACTGGCGCCGCCTGGTGGCACCCCTTCTTATCAACAACCCCTGTATTTACAAGAACCGCACACACCGGTGACATCACACAGGTATTTCTTTTATTCTAACCTTCTACAGATTATTTTACTTTGTGTTACGTGGTTTAATTACATTCCAAGGTAAAATCTTAACCACTTACTATGATTTAGTAGCTCTCAGTTAAAATTGATAAGACTTTTTAACACTCACCAGGCCTAACAATCGCAAAGTCCATTAAAAGGCATTTATAGGCGTTGCTGTAGGTTGTGGGTACGTTGGATTCGAAATTCGAATTAAAAAAATATATTTTTTAGTGAGTAAAACAAAGACATGACAGCAGCTGGTGAATCAATGATATTGCCAAAAGAGTGTCTACCTAATTATGTACAAACTTTATGTGGCATTTTATAAAAAATATGCATTTCTTTCTAATAGAAGTGATGTAAGTCATATTTTTCCTCTGACATGAAGCATGCTGATATTCCATTTCATGCACATCCAACTGCCAAAAAAAATACATTTGTTCTCTTGTAATTTCTCTTAAACTTTACTATTTGTAAAGTTCGCTAATTATTTGTAAATAAACATATCTATTAACTAGTTTTGACATCACAATGGCTACCCAGAATGTTATAGATTGCAGCCTAAAGACTGTATTGTTATCAAGATGATAATACATTGTTTTATGTTGGCATATTAACCTAAAAATATTTTTTTAGAATACTGTAGAATGTTTTGTCATTTTCTAATCTAAAGGCAATTCCAGTAGCGCAGGTGCTCCAGCTGGCAACTACATGATCCAGCAGCAGCCTGGGGGCCAACACCGGTTGTTAATGATGCAACCCACACAGGTGATGAGTGGCCGCCCACACCAAGCACCCCAACACAACCATCAGGGCCGGAGTATATGGCTCACCACAAAGAGCGTCACCTCCTGGTACCACCAGCGATGACTCGATGACAGTGTACCCTCACAGCACTCACAGGTATGAAGAGCTTGCTGATGTATATCTTTTATGTTTCTTAAATAAACAAATTTTTGTGTTTGTTGTTATTTGATGTTATCATTGAAGTTAAATGTTACCAACTACCTATAGCATGGTTAGTATTTAATGTTTTATGTAAAAAGTAAAAAATGTACACAAACAATAATCTATACTATTATATAAAGCTGAAGAGTTTGTTTGTTTGTTTGTTTGTTTGAACGCGCTAATCTCAGAAACTACCAGTCCAAACCGAAAAATTCTTTTTGCGTTGGATAGCCCTTTGTTCGTGGAGTGCTATAGGCTATATATCATCACGCTATACCCAATAGGAGCGGAGCAGTAATGGCTAATCTCAGGAACTACCAGTCCAAACTGAAAAATTCTTTTTGCGTTGGATAGCCCTTTGTTTGTGGAGTGCTCAAAGTCATATATCATCACGCTATGACCAATAGGAGCGGAGCAGTAATGACTAATCTCAGGAACTACCGGTTTCAACTGAAAAATTCGTTTTGTGTTGGATAGCCCTTTATTTGTGGGCCGCTATAAGCTATATATCATCACGCTATGACCAATAGGAGCGGAGCAGTAATGGCTAATCTCTGAACTACCGGTTTGAACTGAAAAAATCTTTTTGTGTTGGATAGCCCTTTGTTCCTGGAGTGCTATAGGTCATATATCATCACGCTACGACCAATAGGAGCGAAGCAGTAATGAAACATGTTGCAAAAACGGGGAAAATTATTAGTTTTGAGAGCTTCCGTTGCCTGCGCTGCGTAAACGGTTAAAGTTATGCAGCAATGATGTATGACGGGATTGTTCCACTTAAAAGTTCTAAAAATATATTATAAACAAAGTCCCCGCTGCATCTGTCTGTCTGAACGTGTTAAACTCAAAAACTATCCAACGTATTAAGATGAAATTTGGTATGGAGACAGTTTGTTTGGGAAGAACATAGGCTCCCGGGAAACTTCTACTTTTATAACGGAAACCTTTAGCCTGAAAAACTTTATAACGCGGGCGGAGCCGCGGGCAAAAGCTAGTGCTATAATATAAGGTTAGTAGTTGCATTAAAAGTAACATGCCTATTTGTAACTGATATCATTATGCTACTGAATTGAAAACAGGATACTGTAAAATGTTATTCCAATGCAAATAATTATGTATGATATAATATATTTTATTTCTTCTGTATAACACAGCATACAAGAATTAATACCTTAAAAACATCTGGTGACAAGATACTTAAAATATATTATGCTTGGTTTTTCATATATATTTATTATTGTTATAACATCATTAATTTTATTTATACTTATTATATGCAACAAATATTGTAAAGATGTATTTACCTGTAACTAATTCAATTTATAAAAATAATTATGTAATATTAAATATATATCCATATTAAATTGTAACGTTTTTAGTAGATATATTAAATTCACTAATTTCAGTTATAAACAAAGTAGTTACTAAAAATTATACACCCTTGACATCACCATTGTAGAACAAATTTTCCATACATTATAGCGATCACTTAAATTAACTCTCAAAGTTTATATTTCATATAATACTTGTTATATCGTACAGTTAAACAACACAACCAGTATCATAGTTTTGTTGTCAGGCTCTACGCTATTACTTTACTATCAATCAATGAAATTAATAGGGGCATTTCACATGAAACAAATAGCAAAATAAATGTAAGATTCGGAATTTTGTTCCTATTCAGTCTATTTTCAGTTGTAGTAGATGTGAGTTTAAACATATAATATTGTTTTATATATAAAAGTTTTATTCAAATACTCCATTGAAAAGTTACATTTGGGGTTGCGTTTTTAGAGGACGCAATTTTATTTTTGAAGTGTAGGGGGTCAGTCTAAAGCTAAAACCAAGTTTGTGGGGTCGCCACCCTTGTCCCACGCCATCTTGAAAATAGGGGTTGAAATGGTTTTACGATGTATCTTTTAAACTATTTATCTGACAAAAATGTATAAACATTTTTTGTTGCAAATTAAATTCTCTACAACTTTGGACTAGTAACTTTTGTCGTAGAACTATAAATAAAAAAGTTATAAGCGAAAATGTTAAAAAATTCAATGTTAAGCAATGTCCATTGCAACATCATCAGAACGTGTGTTTATAAGGTTCATAATACTTTTTTGTACTCTCATTAATACCCAAATACCCAGGGACCATTAGGGAACAAAGAACATCTGCCTGCTATTATTATTATTATTTCTAACCTCTCTTATTGTAAGAATAGCTGATAATATTGTGTTGAAGTTGTCGTAAGTAAGTTTTTTATTAGCATTTTGACTTTTAAAAGTCTTTTAAAAGTCAAAATGCTAATAAAAAAAAAGTAATTTTCACTAAAGTTAAAATCGTGTCTAAAATCATTCGAAATCGTCTTCACAATTAAAAACAGAATAAAATACATCCGTACGTACAGTAACATGTAGCTCAACTAAAAGATATAAGTTGAACGACAACTTCAACACAATATTATCAGCTATTCTTACAATAAGAGAGGTTAGAAATAATAATAATAATAGCAGGCAGATGTTCTTTTGTTCCCTAATGGTCCCTTGGGTATTTGGGTATTAATGAGAGTACAAAAAGTATTATGAACCTTATAAATACACGTTCTGATGACGTTGCAATGGACATTGCTTAACATTGAATTTCTTAACATTTTCGCTAATAACTTTTTTATTTATAGTTCTACGACAAAAGTTACTAGACCAAAGTTATAGAGAATTTAATTTGCAACAAAAATTGTTTATACATTTTTTGTCAGATAAATAGTTTAAGAGATACATCGTAAAACCATTTCAACCCCTATTTTCAAGATGGCGGCCGTGGGACAAGGGTGGCGACCCACAAACTTGGTTTAAGCTTTAGACTGACCTCCCCTACACTTCAAAAAAATAAAATTGCGTCCTCTAAAAAACGCAAGGTAAGGCCTAAAAAATGTAACATTTCAATGGACTAAAAGGCTTAATTTTTAATCAACCAATGTGCATTTTCTGTTTTGAAAATGTAATTTGTTCACATACTTTTGTGGCTGACTGTACCTAAATTCATTTACCTCTTTTACTTTTATGGGACGTTTGGAAACCTTGAGAGCAAAATTATTATTATTTTAGCTATATCTTGTGAATAAAATAAACAAACACCTCTTGGGCGAAATGATAAAAATCTCTTTCAAAATGTTTTTTCAAGGTAGTCGCGAAAAAAGGAGTTTACAATCTGTTTTAAAAATAAAAATTACAGTATCTTTGCGACATAAACCACCGCAATTAAAGTTTTACTGCAAATGGATTGATAAAAACAAGCCCTCGTAAAACCTATTAAAATATGAGCGTTGGTTCTTTAGTAGCCCATAACTGTATAACTAAACCTCAAATATTATATGTCCACTCTGTCATCTACTAGTAATGCAAATAGGCTGAATATTACGAATTTCAGAACCTCGCATTCATTTTGCCGACCACTTCACGTGAAATCCCCCAGGTACTAATATTTGAAATGTTTGTGTTTTTGAAGCTGTGTAGATAGTTAACAAATCACGCATAATAATCTGAACATAAAAAATAATATTTACTGGTTTGCGCTCGTCTTTCTCAAACACCATGTCCTGAAATAACACAACTCTTTAAGGTCAAATATAATAGTAAAGGATCCCTGGTACGCTTTCATAGTTTATTACTATCAAGCTGATTTTTCGTGAGTAAGTTACCTTTTGACTGGGCGTCCAAGTTTTTCCTTACAGTAATATTGGTAAATGCTAGCTTAATAGGGGTAGCAAGGTAAAATATGTTGATTTGACAAATTTAAAAAATATATTACTAACCGAATTTTTCTTTGTTAATTATCGAGATAATTATTTAAATAACGTGAAAAAATATTTGTCCTACAAAATATAAGAATATGATACATGTTGGAGAGGGGGGACTTTCTAACAAAACCTTATATATATATTTTGTAGGACAAATATTTTTTCACGTTATTTAGATAATTATCTCGATAATTAACAAAAGAAAACGGTTATTAATATTTTTTAAATTCGTCAAATCAACATATTTTATCCTTGCTACCCTTATTAAGCTACCATTTACCAACATTACTGTAAGGAAAAACTTGGGCGTCTAGTTAAAAGAAAGCTACTCCCGAAAAATCAGCTTAATAGTAATAAGCGATGAAAAGTGTACCAGGGATCCTACTATAAGCAATATATCAGTGAATTTTTATCCTGAGAAAAGCTTACAAGAAAAGTCTGTCATGATATCATGGTGGGTTTGGATCTTGTTATTGTGGTGCCTTGTGGCCTTATAAATTAGAATACCTATTCCATAGGTGCATATTGTTCCTATATTTTTCATATTATGATTCTTTCACAATGCCCACTTGGTTTCAATCATAGTCACAGTTTGTATGTATTTTTTTTTTCTATAATTCGTAATACATTTATATAATATACTTACACATTTTATTATTACTCTATGTTTTGAATATAGTTCATTGGCAGTTATATTTATGGTTAGTAACCATGATTTGTATAGAATACAGTCACTAGAATGTAATAACAAAAATTCTAATGAATTGGTTGTTTGTTGGTAGTTGCCTGGTGATGCGGAAAGCCTTCTGCCTATCCATTATTGCTCAGCGAGCCGGCAGCAACAAACTACGCTTCATCAGGTATAGGCAAATTTTATCGCTTTACGTAGATTTTATTGTGTTTAGGGTACTTTCTTAACATTTATGTTGCCAATGAACTATGTTTATATCAATTAATATATTATTATTATTGAAAGTAGAATTAATTTCAATTCGCCACATGGGTACACAAATTTCAATACTAATTATACAGAAAGCTAAATGCTGCAGAATGAGGGTATTAATAACAAAAATAATAAAGCGTGTAATTGGTTACTTATTATTGTATAATAGTTTTGGATTAAATGTGTTTTAATTTGTATTAAAAATAACTAAATTTTATCGAAAACTGGCAAATAGTAATTACAAACAACAACAGTATTACTTCAACATTTGGATGATACATGGACTTAAAATATATAAAAGAAAGATAATTTTGTTTATATTTTACTTTTTCAGCTTTTCCCATATGTTATAAATCACCTTCAGTGTCGAATTGTTATTAATACCTTCCATCTACAGGATACAACAAAATAAATTATGCAAAAGAATATCAAAAATCATATTACGTCTTTTTCACAGATGGGCATGGGCCTATGGGTGTCAAAAGATCATCTCCCGAGCCAATGGAGAATGGAATGAATCGTGGGCAAATGCAGAAAAAACCAAAAGTTCAAAAGAAAAAGAAGAAAAGAGATCCCAATGAGCCACAAAAGTTTGTTTAATTTGCAAATCCCTAACTATTGACGATTTTTACTTTTTAATGACTATATGTGAATACTAACCAATGATGTCTTTGTACAGGCCAGTTTCGGCGTACGCTCTATTCTTTCGAGATACGCAAGCAGCTATAAAAGGACAAAACCCAAATGCAAGTTTTGGAGAAGTGTCGAAAATTGTCGCTTCCATGTGGGATGGTCTGGACTCTGAACATAAAAGTGTAAGAATTAGCAATCTTAATTAAATAATTAAGTAATTAAAATGCAAATAAATTTCATAACAATTTGTAGTGTTGCCAAAGCAGTTCTGTAGGTTGATTCCCTATGCTACTCGCGATAACACACCGTAAACGCGTGTTGTCAAAACAAGCTCTAAACACAAACGCGTTTCATACACGCGCCACGATGTGTAATTGAAAAATAGGTATTGTGTATGCCATACGATAGGTTGTCTATGCTTAATATTTTTATATTACGATGTGTTAATGCGTTCAGAAATCTTTCATCCCCTCGAATCGGCAAGTATCGATTTTTGAAAAGGCTTTTTTTTGTTTGTATTCGTGATATTAAATGATGTAACTCGAATAAATCACTGCCAAACTTTATTTAATCCCATTTTTGTATATACTTAAATGTAAGAAACATGAAAGGAATATAAAAATAATTTAAAGAAATTTCTGTAGATTGTGATTGTTTTCAAACGAAAAAAATATAACTTCAAAATTATTGTCAAATGTCAATGTCATTGACTTATTTACTTGATTTGTTTACTAAAGCCACATTTTAAAAATTGAATTGAATTGATATATTGAATGCTACTGAAGATTTTACACGAATGCTGTTATATGCATAATAGTAAATGCTGTTGTGCTTATGCAGTTTATGTTAAATTGGCGCTAACAACGTATATTAATAGGAATTCTACGGACCTTCCATTATAAAATTTGTTGCAAAATCGACAAGGCATTAACTCAAATTCTTTTTTTTATTTAGTTAAATAATGTGACGAGGATGCCGTTTACCTGATGATAAGCGATACGACCGCCCATAAACAGTTACAATGCCATGCGGAACTTTGAATTGTAAAGCACTATGTGACGTTCCACAGTAGGTTTTCAGAATGAGACAAAGATTTTAGGTCTTATAAAGTAATTACGCTAGTTACAATTTCCTCTAAACTGGTACACATCAGTGCATGGACACAGTTTAACTTGGCTATAGAAATAGACATTGCCGTAGACACCTTATAACTATTAAGACAGACACTCACATATAACAGACTTACCAACAATAATTAAAATAAGTGTATATTGCCTATTAAACGTTATTTTTAAAAATTTATAGCTCTATTACCTAGTAACTTCTATTTGCCGCTCAACCGGCATTAATCTTTTGGAATAAAAAGTACTCTATTCAATCCACAGCTCACTGTCTGAGTACCATATTTCATACACATTCATTTAGTTATTAAGGTGAAACTGATTAATTAACAAACATTCAAACTCATGTATAGAAATTTTACTTAAGTATATTATGTTATCTTAGACTGAACAACAAATAAAAAATAAAACAAAAATAATGTGTTGTTAAATCTGAGTATATTTTACTATTATTTATTTGGAATATCTTGCATTACATTCACTATCCTGTAAAAGAAATTATTTTATTATTACATTTGATATTATCAGTTTTGTTAACATTAGTATTCAATGTAAGATGCCTTTGGTCTCCTAAAATAAAAAGGAAGTGTTTGTACAAACAATTTTAGATTTAACATGATTACATACTTTTGTTTGTAATTGTGTAAAATTATTGGGATTACCTAAATTTTTGCTTTGTTTCCCTGGATCGATATTCACATTTAGAAGATTTTGATATTTAATTTAAAGCTGGCTAAGCCCTTGATTAAGACCTCTACCAATTACTTATAACAACAATAATGTATAACTAGTAAAAATTTCTTCAATAATCTTTATTGTTATCAAACTTTATAGGTACAAAACTTTCACCACAAAGAAACTACATAGTATTAATTGTAATGTACATAATTAAGAAAACATTGTTTAAAAAGATACCTTCATTAGTGTTTTATATTTGTTTGGCCTATCTATTTACTAATAGAAATATTACATCGAAGTAATAAAAATAAACTTGATTGACCTCAATTGTTGTCAAAAGTCGGGTTGCCAGTAGTAAAGTAGCTTATTTTTCACCGCTGAGCCCATAACACAAATTTGACTATCAAGATACAAAACATAGGTTTGAATATTAATTCGATCATTTAGGATTTATGTTTGTTTTGTTTCTGATAAGGTAGAATATTATATTTGAGTTTTCACGATGTAAAGAGGATACTATCGTCAATAGAAATTATACAGTCGTTGTATCTAAATAATTAATTTGTCTAAACGCGCATAGACGCGCTGGATTGCCGCACGTTATTTTGACAATTCGTAACATGCCCGTAAGGCGGATGTGTCACACCTCATCGTGTTCATGAAATGTCAAATTAGCATCCAGAATACTCTTACACAGTCATAACACGAAGTTAACGAAACACGCCGTGTTACAAGTTCGACATTGTCGTAGAGAATCATGCCCCTGATACTGGATTTAGAAACAGTGCCAGGACTCTTTAAATTCAAATAAAATTAATGACTTTGTATGGCCTGGAAGCGCTTAGAATATTCGTTCCAAATTATAGTTCGATTGAAAATTAGGTAGACCTACATATTATAGTTTGAGTCATATCAGTATAGTAATAAATACTTTTAACTGGTGACCATACCACTGCATGTGGTAAAACTACATTTTACTCTATTTTAATTACGACCTGAAAAATCGTAAAGACAGTTTTACTTTTGAGTTATATGTAGTATGGACATCTCGTGAAGCCCATATTTAAATGCCCTCAGCCCATTCTATTAAAAATCAGCGATTTTCCATAAAACTTTTTCTTCCTGTCAAAGATTTTTTATTGAATGTGCCTGTAATACAAATAACGGGGTGAAGAAGTCTTAAAAAACAGACACGCGTCAAATTAGAACATCTACACCATCCAGGGCCCTTATTCTGTATGATAGTGTAAGCGCGTAACGCGGCCGTGTCATGTTATCTTCGAGAAACCCTATGTTATGATTTAAAACCGTTTAAAAATTTAATATTTTTATTTTCCTGGCAGGTATACAAACAAAAAACAGAAGTAGCCAAGAAAGAATACCTCAAAGCGCTAGCCGCATATAGAGCTAGCCTAGTATCAAAGGTAAGTTATGTATTTGTAAACCTAACATATTTTTCATCAGCAGATGATGATAAAATATACTAAGTTAATTTATATTAGTAATCTTTTAAATATTTCTAGTATATGTCTGGATGATTATTTAAGAATTATGCAGGTTTCTAGACTCCGCACATGTTCGACATGTTTGTAGTAAGGGAACGAACCCATCCGGCAAATGCGCCGATATTCAAAAGACTTCGAGCTGTGCGCGCAGAGTAAGTAACTTGTTATAAGATTCTCGCGCCGCCGCCATAGCCGCCGCTCCCGAACCGTACGTGCGCTCTCAATCTCTACGCACCATGCGCGATCTGACCTAATCTTATCGCTCGACACCATCAAAACAATCCTAAAAAGCAGCATTTTGTGAGGAGCAACTGCGTGCATTTTCCACGATTCCGACTTACTGTAACTTATGGACACTGAAGCGCATGAACATTCGCGCATTCACCAATTGTATATATTTATAATTAAAGAATCTCATAAATCGGCCCACGGTTATCTGAGCTATAAGTATTTAAAATCATACGAACCTATACGATAAAATAAGTCATCTCTAGAAGTCTAGTAGATCCGTTTCATAAAATAAGTTATAAACGCCATCTATGTTTTTTGCGCTGAACTAAAATCTCCATACTTTTGCAACTGGAGTAGTACTTATTTATATATAATATATATACAGCATCACAAGATGGCGTCTTAGTAGTTATATTTTATTTTTGACAGATGAGCTTTTGACTTTTGTTTCATTTTTTCTGTGCGATATTTTAGTGTTGTTTATTTAATTTATAATAGATTGCGATTTCTTTCGAATATACGTTTGCAGTTGCAAGAATTTAATCATAAAAGGTAGAATTCCCTTTATTTCGCATCGAAAGTTGTTTTGTCTCGGTAAGCTTCCACGCTGTGTCTAAGAGCTTTAATACTTTGTAGGTTATGCTTTTAAGTTCGGATCAGTAACACTAATGTTACTTTATTATTCATTACTATTACAGTTTTTACCGATTTACTGAATTGCTACGGGTGTAGAAAGACCTAGCGATATTATTAAGTACTATATATAGTATTTTTCCAGTCTTGACAACCGTCATTTTTGTTTACAAATAGTCAGTTTACCTAACGTTTGAATTTTTAAACTTTGGACAGTCTTTTACGTTGCGAACTACAGTCATTTATTTTATTATCATGGAACAAAGCGATGCTAATATAAAATATCGTTATAAACTTTATTGATATTCTAGTATAACACTTAAACAAGTTATTAATGATATCCTAGCATACATAGACTGCTTTGGAGTGTTGCTGCTCGAATCAATTTCAAAATTTGTCAAGCTCTCATCTAAAGTGAACAAGATGTGGAGCTTTTTATATCTCTGTACATTAATTTCTGTGATGGAGTAAAAAGGTTGTCATCATATTTTTTTGGGTTTGGTCCCTCAAAAGGAAGCTGTCCAGACCCTTTTTGTCAGATATGCGTAGAGTTATCAAGTTGAAATTTATATTAAATACTTGGGTCTATATTTTCTTTCAACTGAAAGTATCAAACATGTAAGCCAATGCATTCAAAATTTATAATCCTATGTGGTCTAAATCATTAATTTACAATGTTTTTTGTTAACTTACCAAAATGTCACAAATCTAAATAAATGTACAATAATTTTTTGACTTTTAATCAATAGAATTTAATAAATAGGTATTTATGAACTAAATGTTCTCTGTAAAATATGTTTACAAAAGAACTAAATATATTATATTTAACCTTATTTCATAATTGTTTTAGGGAGGTGAACAAGATAACCAGACAATGTACAACCACACAAACAATGCTAATCCTTCATATGGTAACTATTACCAAGGCCAGTCATATGGTAATGCTCATTCACCACAAGGATATGTACCAAATCCTTCACCGCAAGGATATTCACCACAGAACTATCCAAGTGGTCAACAGCCAGCGGCATATGCTGGGCAACCACCACAGGGTTACCCATCCAATCCTCAACAATCTCCTCAGAGCTATCAAGGAAATAGGGGATGCCCTGGTTGCACCTATGCCTGTCGCTTCAGGACACGGGTGTTATGTGTGTGCTGTGTGTGTATGTCTATGTGTGTGAACTTGATTTGAAAAGCTATATATATATAGATTAGTTTAATATCAGCAGTAAATGATTTTATTCTACGAATAATCAAACATAGAAATATGTATTTCTAGTCATGTTAATTTTTTTTTATAATTTTAACAAATTTATAGACATTACCATAAAACTATGGGATCCATGTTTTTAAAACATTGTTGTTACCAGGCTGTGCCAGGCCAATCTCCTCAGAGCTACCAAGTTAACCCAGCTACATCGCCACAAGGATGCCAACCTAACATTGCCCAGTCACCAAGAAGCTATCAACCAACACAGTCTCCTAACTACCAAGCTAATTCGGGAATGTCTCCTCCTGGATACAGACAGGTCCAGGCACAGTCGCCTCCAATGGGATCAGTGCACACACCCATGCAGTACCACCATCCTCAACAGGTCTAAATTTATTTAAGTTATTTGATAATCATATTTGGAATTGTTTCTTAAATTACTTAACATTCATTCTTTCATATGTATTTCAGCAAATTCAGACAACTCATCAACAAATGCAACAAGCACAGGTTCATCAAGCACAGCAGTACCAACAACCGCAACAGCAACAAATACAGCAACTTCAACAACAACCACAACAACAAATGCAGCAACAACAGCAGCAGTTACAACAGCAACAGCAACAACAACAGCAACAACAACAGCAACAACAACAGCAGCAACAACAACAGCAACAACAACAACAGCAACAGCAGGAACAACAGCCACAGGCTACCTCACCAAAACCTGAGCAACATACAAACACTAATGGCAATGCTGGAGTACCACATCAGTCTTTGGATGTAATTATTTTTGATAAAATTTATAAATCACACTCTAGTGCTGATCTAGTTCCTCATTTTGTACATTATTCTAGGACAGTTTTGCGAAAAGTAATTCTTCTGAATACATATAATTAATAAAAAATGGGCTAGCAATACAAGTTACAGGCCATTAAAATTAGGTAGTAGAGCTGAGTGTCAAAAAACAGAAAAGAGACGAAATACTTGCATGTGTCGTCGTCGGGAATTACGATGTGTGCGAAAGAAAGAGATGGAGTGATATACCCACTTCGCGCCCACTCCAGCACGTTGCAATATTTGAAATATATATTACTATCTCATTTCTTATCAAATTTTAATTTTGTTTTCACAGCAGCACTTATTTTTTGTACTTATTGCTGTATCATATAAAAATACACAAAATCAAAATAATCATATTACCCTATTCTTCCTATCCCATATTATAGACGCAACAGATTTTCGTAAACAATAAAAAACGAGTTAATTACTGTATTGTTTGTTAAAAGCTTTTATTAAATGCTCATTGTGATCTTTTAGAAAAATGAACACCGAAACACGACATCATGCATTCGGCAGGGCTGCACAAACCCGGCTATCGCAAATAACGAGTGGGAAGATGAGTACTGCTCTAACGAATGTGTTGTCAGTCATTGCAGGTAACTGTTATACTATATTTTAAAACTTATTTAACTACTTAATAATGCATAACTTAAAAATAAATAAATATTTATTATCATCAAGAATATTGCAATACATATAATATACATACCAAAAATTGTTCTTTATTTCTTTCATAAAATACTTGTTAAATTATAACATCATTTTATTACTCGCATAAATGTATTGTGATTATTTTTATTTTTCCTTTATTGGTTTCAGGGATGTGTTTAGTTCATGGGTGGCGTCCAACAACAGCAACCAAATGCAAAATTTCTCTGCGGTCAAATAAATTTATATTTAGGTGCATATCAAATCCAGTAAATGTACTCTCACAGTGAGTAAATAAAACATAAATGTCTCGAAAATCGATATGATATCAATATTGACAAAATTACTTTAATTCGTTTTTTAATTTACTAATTCGATCACTATAGTTCCCTTTCGTGAACTTTGAGGCTAAAGCTTTAATCAACTAACAATGGATATCGCACGTCTCGACAAACGCAGGACTCTGAGTATAAAAAAAACTCATCTTATTATTTAATACTAGCTTTTGCTCGCGGCTCCGCCCGCGTTATAAAGTTATTCAGGCTAAAGTTTTCCGTTATAAAAATAGTAGTTTCCCGGGAGCCTATGTTCTTCCCAGGGTCTCAAACTGTCTCCATACCAAATTTCATCTTAATACGTTAGGTAGTTTTTGAGTTTAACACGTTAAGGCAGACAGATGCAGCGGGGGACTTTGTTATATTATTTAGAACTTTTAAGTGAAACAATCCCGTCATACATCATTGTTGCATAACTTTAACCGTTTACGCAGCGCAGGCAACGGAAGCTCTCAAAACTAATAATTTTCCCCGTTTTTGCAACATGTTTCATTACTGCTCCGCTCCTATTGGTCATAGCGTGATGATATATAGCCTATAGCACTCCAGGAACAAAGGGCTATCCAACACAAAAAGATTTTTCAGTTCGAACCGGTAGTTCCTGAGATTAGCCATTACTGCTCCGCTCCTATTGGTCATAGCGTGATGATATATAGCTTATAGCGGTCCACAAATAAAGGGCTATCCAACACAAAACGAATTTTTCAGTTGAAACCGGTAGTTCCTGAGATTAGCCATTACTGCTCCGCTCCTATTGGTCATAGCGTTATGATATATAACTATGAGCACTCCACAAACAAAGGACTATTCAACACAAAAATATTTTTTCAGTTCGAATCGGTAGTTCCTGAGATTAGCCATTACTGCTCCGCTCCTATTGAATATAGCGTGATAATATATAGCCTATAGCTCTCCACGAACAAAGGGCTATCCAACGCAAAAAGAATTTTTCAGTTTGGACCGGTAGTTCCTGAGATTAGCCATTACTGCTCCGCTCCTATTGGTCATAGCGTGATTATATATAGCTTATAGCGGTCCACAAATAAAGGGCTATCCAACATAAAACGAATTTTTCAGTTGAAACCGGTAGTTCCTGAGATTAGCCATTACTGCTCCGCTCCTATTGGGTATAGCGTGATGATATATAGCCTATAGCACTCCACGAATAAAGGGCTATCCAACGCAAAAAGAATTTTTCAGTTTGGACCGGTAGTTCCTGAGATTAGCCATTACTGCCCCGCTCCTATTGGGTATAGCGTGATGATATATAGCCTATAGCACTCCACGAACAAAGGGCTATCCAACGACAAAAGAATTTTTCAGTTTGGACCGGTAGTTCCTGAGATTAGCCATTACTGCCCCGCTCCTATTGGGTATAGCGTGATGATATATAGCCTATAGCACTCCACGAACAAAGGGCTATCCAACGCAAAAAGAATTTTTCAGTTTGGACCGGTAGTTCCTGAGATTAGCGCGTTCAAACAAACAAACAAACAAACAAACAAACAAACAAACAAACTCTTCAGCTTTATATAATAGTATAGATGATATCGCGGCCAAATGAGGCAGACTTAACTCTTAGGAGTACAAAAACTTCAAATTGTAGTAGAAATAGTGCAGTTTAAGAAATCTTTGTAATGTTGTAGGTTTCTTTTATTTTAAAACTAAGACAATTGTACCCGTGGATAAACGGCGTCAGAGGATATGTTCCAACTTTGCGCTAATTTAATTATATCTTTACCTTGTAACAAAACGAAAAGCAGCTTTGTTTCAAAATCGATATTGTTGTTGCTAGATAGTTGTTTTTTTATCATAATCGTGCCCGGTAGACGTATGGGAAATGATTGGGGAAAGATTTCTTAACGCGTCCGCCTGCGGTTTTTTACAGCACATTTGTGCGGCATCACACGTACAGCCGTAGTGTTCACACTGGAACGCTAGTTCTATGGAGCCATACTAGCGTTTGGTTTACACCCGTTTTCAATGAACTAATTGTAATAAAAAAAAAGTTTGATACTATCCTGAGAATAAAGCAATAAAAAAGACATGTTTAGATAACATCACGCGAGGGCCGCCAAACACACCTGGTGGTAAATGGTACTTCGTTGAGCAAAACTTCGTGCTTCCAGAAACAATGTTACCAGTTTAATATGTGTTTTCTCTGTTTATTCAAATGTTAAGAATTTTGATAAGTGGGTTCTGTTTTAGACAATCCTGTATGACAACCGGAATAAAGTAACATACTTTATTCTGCAAAAACTTCGAAGCCGAGAACGGTCTTGTAAATTGTATACGTTTGTTAGTTTTAGACATCGGAATAGGTAATGTTTACTTTTATGCCGTTGGCTTTATATTAAAATTTATTATCGTAATGGCACGGAGACTTTTATAGAACCAGGTAGCATCCTGTATAGAAAAATACAGACAATGAGTCGTAAGAATGTACTCTACTGCAAGGGTGTCAAAGTATAATTTTAAATACCGACATCTATAAATAATTATATTAATAAATTTAGTATTGTATTCTGGTGCATTTTTTTTTTTATATAGCTGTTGACACGCCTTTGTGATATCCATTAGTTAATTCAATTTTGCGTCCATTTATTTTAACATTATATCAGAAGAATTCCGGAGAACATGTGACACTATAATAATCTCAATATAAGTTTGATATTATGGCTCACGTTGTCTAGTGTCTCAAGCACATCATACATAATACTCTCTCGATTAACGTTATTGACCACGAAAACTCAATTGTGCAAAAAGAATATCACACGCGCTGTTGTATCCGTACCCCGAGATTACTCAGTATATTTTTAGTTTTGAATGACAAATTACGCGAATCATAGTTTCCCCCACATCAATAAACGCTGAATCTCCTTAAATTGCTCAGAAAGAGCTTTTGGTTAGAAACAGCTCGTGTCGAAGTTGACTTAATGAGAACGTGGTTGATAAGCTTCCCATCCGCTGGTGAATCGACTAGGCGACATACCGCAGTCAAACATCTATTGACATACTTAATGCTATGGCGCACGTCGATGCGGACCGCGAGATTATAGCTTTCGCCACAACTGTTCGAGGAACTCTACAGCTTTAGCAGCAGCTATCTTTCATAATAGTTATGTGGTGATACGCATTCAGCATAGTATGTAGAGTGCATGTGAATAAAGCCGATCTTCCACCGCCAACTAAACTTGAATTAGCTTAGCTTGCATAATTAAGCCAGTTTTACAGACATGTGCGTCCACCTCAAACAATGCCAATGTGTAAAAAAACTTGACTCAAGTATGCGAGGTAAGCTAAAGTAACTCTAACTTAGTTGGCGGTGGACGATCGGCATAAATGTGAGACACCCTTAGACGGCAGTGAAAACTGTGGTATAAGTTTATGTTACGACTATAGATTTTTCAATTTAGTCTTATCTATTTAATTGCGCTAATAGCTCTCATTTTAGTGAAAGCCGTTTAAATTATGACAGAAATGATGTAACATGCAAATAAGTATAAAGTTAAATATATTTTATAAATAGACTGCAAATATATAAAATTCCAAATCACTTCGCCTTATTATATGGAAATTAGAAACGTAGATATATTAAGTATGTGCTTTTGAGTATAAGAATGTAATTTGTTTAAAAACGTTGTTATAATTTGTCAGTATTTGTTGATATAAATTGTACTGTTTAATTGTAGTGTTAGTAAGGTTTAATATTAGTGACGAGTTATAACAATCAAGAGCTTCACATGACATCATGCTGAGGTTCATTAGATCAAAGATCAAATTAAATTTGAGAAGTAGCGCCTATTCATCATACATAAACTAAGCAATTTACGATGTCATATATATAGTGAATAATAATGTTGATAATATAACTCACATAATTCCAGTGTATTATATGGAAATCTATGGCAATATCTTTTCTAGGAATTGCATTTAGTATGGATAGGATTTAGCTGGACCAAAATTTCGTTATGTTCGTATCGATAACATTTTGAATTAAATCTTATTATTATGTTCTATTGTATAACCACTACTTTATTATTATTAAAAATGTAAATAAAAACTTGCAATAATAGTCGTAGACTTAGGGACTAAATAAAACATGAGTTTTAATTTCATGTTATTTATTTAATAGTCTCGACATAAGAATACATGGAAATAAAATTATTTACAGAATGTAAAATACAATGAACAATGTATAAAATGTAATTAGTAAAACAATTTCAATAAATTTCTTAAACACTATATACATACTTATTATTTACCGCAATAAGAAATGAAAATAACCTAGTAAATGGCTCTCCACATTCTCGCTCGCGCAGTTCGTTCGGTTCTAGTTGGTATGGTTGTAAGTTCCCGCCACACGGAATCGCTCAGAGCACCAGCCACCACATGCCAGTTGATGCGGTTGTAAGTTACCTTCCACACAAAATCGCTCAGAGCACCACATCTCAGTTTGTGTGATTGTAAGTTCCCCTCCACACAGAATCTCTTCAGGCGAGCACACACACACTGAGATATTCGTTTAGGTCGGTTACAATTTATAAGCCCTATCGGGCATGCGAAAGTTTAAAATGTCGATCTTTTTGACTCTAAAAATTCTGTTACTGGCGGTGGCAGTTAGAGCCTTGGTATTGAGACTAGAGTATCTTCGTGGGATTGAATTGGGCCAATTTGTCGGCCCAAATTCAAGACTCTGGACAGTGAGATCTCGAATTCAAACACAAGTTTGTTTCGGCACTCGTCGACTTTTTCCCGAGACATATTGGTTCGGCCGGTATATAAAGCATCACCCGTGCTATCATCCGCATAGCAAATCAATGTATAGCAATGTATGCCATCAATTTACAACATATATAATTGACATGCAGAAGAAATAGCGTGGGCGAAAGCACAAAGCTTTGTGGGACACAAGCGTTCTGTGCACGGTACTCTCAACAAAAAACTGCAAATGTCACTCACAAGTCTCAATACATAGACACTATAGTATTCTTTTTATGGATGATATTCATTCACTCGAGAGGCGATAGCCTAGTTCGGTGTGGAACGGACTGCCAAGACGAGTGTCCGCAGGTTCAAATCCCAAGGGCACACACCTCTGACTTTTCTAAAATCATGTGTGTATTCTTTGTGATGAAACATCGTGAGGAAACCTGCACATCTGAGAAGTTCTCTATAGGAATTTCGAAGGTGTGTGAGAAATCTATAATCCGCACTAGGCCAGCGTGGTGGACTAAGGCCTAATCCCTTCAGTAGTAGAGGAGGCCCGTGCTCAGCAGTGGGCAAGTATATAATACAAGGCTGATATTATTATTATATTCACCCACAAATTTGTATGAAGACGATATTTACAATATCTGTATAGATATAATTATATACGACAGTAGCGTAGCTTGCCATAGAGGGCTCTATATCAAAATGTTGTTAGGGGCCTTTCAGGGCATTTGGAACTATTGGGCGCCTGCTTAGTTTAATGTAGGTATGACTATGGGCCAAGAGAAGGGCTGCCATCACCTAAATTGCCGACGTCGGATAAAGACGGCAAAAATCCCGGACATTTGGGCGAAATATGGGTTTTCCCCGATATAATAGATAAATTTAAAAAATTGCTTGAAAAAGTCTAAAAACAACACTTGCCTATATTGCTTTACAAAAGATTCGTAATAATACTTACAAGTCAATTTGGAATTTAATACCATACCATAAAATTTAATTGTTAGTAGAGGAGTTCCGGGAAGGCAAAACAATTGAGTGACGTTAGTATCGTATAAATATTAATGTCAATATGTCGATTGTTAGACGGTACGAAGTTCGCCGGGTCAGCTAGTTACGAATGAATTTGAACTAAGATTTATTTCAATTTATCGCTGTCTATAAAAAAAACAATGGATTTCCCTAACCAACAAAAGTGCCCGGCGCACTTTTAAAAACCCCAGCCGGACGGCCCCCGGACGCCCTTTAAACTAGGACAAATCCAGGGAATTCCGGACGGATAGCAGCACTAGCCATGAGGGGCTCCAAAGCACGGGGGTCCCGTATCATAGATACGGCTGACACAGCGGTAGCTACGCCCCTGATATACGACAAGATACTCAAAATACCTGCATTTACACATATACGATAGAACATACTCATAATACCCGCATAAATATACCTATACGCTAAGATGTTTTATTACATAGATACGTTGTCCGAGCTCAACATTGGCAAGTAGAAAGCAAGGTAATTGCCCGACATTCACTTAGTCAACCTCCAACTACTGTCGCGGCTAGTCGGCTTACTAATTTATTAAAAATGTCTTCCTGTGTTTTTAGACGATGTACAAATTATACTCTAACTGTGAATGAAAAAAACGTTTCATTTCATACGTTAGTAATAAGTATACACTAACTTATTTTTTAACAATTGCATTTTATTCGACTGTCATGGCGATGGCGGTCGACGTTCGGGACGTGTCAATGCGAGCTGTAACTGTAGATATATATATATATATATATATATATTATATCCTTTTCTAACGAACGTATGCCTAATCTTTGTATTCCTTCTTCGAGCCAATTTGTAATTATATGTACAGTCATGTGGCTAATGGCTATAGTAAATAGAGCGCCGTTTTATGTGCAATTCTGTTAGCCTATGACGCGTCTATTTGTAAAACATCTTTTCGTATACATCTTATATTTGGTAAAAGATACTCACAATATCGCGTAAATATATGCGGTACATTGGAGTTGCCATGTTTTTAATGATACGTTTACCTTCGGGATACATGTATATAGAGTACTATGGAATTATAGTCTGTCGATTAAACATGTCATTTTTTGTGAATTTTATTTTAAAATAATCCTCAGCTCAAGTATTTAAGATTTATCAGTGGTACTATATACTTTTGATGGTGTTGCTTAGAGGATTTTTGAAAATCCCTATTATTCTCCCATGTAAAACATATAATCGACATACTATAACTTTTTCTTACTCAACGTTAATCTATACGACGTCTAAATAGATTAGACTATCCGTAAGTACCTATATTTCAGATTGTCGTTTACATTTCTGAATTCAGACCGTTATTCCGAATGTATAAGTCCGGCCTAAGGTTCCTCAGTTTCTTACCCGTATCGTGATTTTGCCCAAGTTGCCAATAAGTCTAACTATACCTACCCTACTCTACCCTAAAAAAAAACCGTTGACCTATATATAAAATTCGGCTATTTTATTTCGCCCCGAAAAAGTGATAAATCTGTCGGATCTGAAAGATGTAATTTTGAACAGTGTTGTCATAATAATGTTAATTTTCCAACTTCCTTACACGAGAATACTGAGAAAGCCAAGATTCCACAATTTATTTATATTGTTTAATAACACTACGCTATCTGAAGAAACAGGAAATTAAGCTACAAATTCCATCAAACTTCCTAACCAATACCCATATTTCATTTAAATTGCAACACTGATCATTTTCTGATTCCAATAGTGTCCAATAGCAAATTCTCTTAAATTTTCCATCCAGTGATGTGTAATTGTTCCAATGTATCTTTAACTTTCAATAAAATTATCTAAAAAAGGGTTATTTTGTTATCAAAGTGCTGTTCTATGTATAAATATCATTATATTATCATAGGTTTCCCTGTTCATAGTTTGTGATTTGTTGATGTGTCTAATGTGTCTAAAATAATCATTATTTAACTTTATGAAGACCACATTTTGAGAATATGATGGACGCAAATGATTTATCTTCTGAAACTACAAGAAAAAGTATATTTTCACAAGGATGGACACGTATTTCTCAGGTATACAACATGTTAAACTACTTGTAAGAATCTACATAGACATGTCACTTGACCACGCAGTCAAAATTAATTGAATCTCCTTAACACAACATTCGGTAGTCTCGTTACATACTAACTCCATACCTACGTATAAAATACCCCATTTTATATTATTTAACAACTGTAACGTTGGAACAACGTATCTATGACCAGGATTTCATAAATATTTGCGAAATGTTATCAAGACACGGTTTATCGTCATCACTATTTGGACCATATTTTAATAGATTTTAATTTGTTATTTTATTAATTAAAAAATCATTTCTTCTTTATAAAGATAATATTGTAAACAGGAAATACTCAATGTCACACATATATATTAGGTTATTTATTATCTTTGATCTTATCATAAATATGTTTTTGTAACTATGCAATGTTTTCACAAAAAGTAAAATTAATTAATCTTTATTGCTGTAATAGGATTTTATATGATATATAATAATCATTACATCTAGTATTCTTTTTAAAACTTTGGGATTCCAGTTCCCTCCTCTACTATTCTTATATTTTTACAAAAGAGCCCCTAGCTGTTATTGATTGAATTTAATATGTTATTTTATTTATGATTTAAAATACTATACTAGCAGTAGATAATCCACCTACATGGACACTGCTTTAAGAACAGGATATATTCCTATGTCAATTTTGTACACTATTTCATGTATAGAGATTAATATGTGAAGAAAAAATATGAGATTTGGCATAATTAAAGTTCTTTTAAAGAACTTTTCAGCTATGCAGATTTTCTAATTTTGTTTCCCTTCAAGGTTAAAGCAAATAATCATTCATAAGTAACTCGCACATAATTTATAGAAAAGTCGGAGATGTGTGCCCTTGGGATACGAACCTGCAGACATTTGTCTCAGCAGTCTGTTCCCCACCCGACTAGGCTAATAACTAAAATTACAAACATACTAAATTAAGTTAAAAATCATGTTTATTCAACTGTTCAATTTTGACCACTGGACAGCATCTGTGAAAATATGCAAAATACATAAACCTTTTTGTCAAAACAGCATAAGTTAATTAGTAAATACAACATAAATCCATATTTCAATATAAGCAAGAGCTGACATGGTAGCCAGTAGATTGCTTTTGATTTTTTTTTTTCTACACTAGCAATATTAAACACTATAATAATTACTATCTATGGATGTCATGCCTTTGTAATATGTATTGACACTTACCACTTTTATTAAATTTCTAATGCTTTGTTACATTTATTTTTGAGTGGATATAAATACTTCTATGCTAGAATTTGGTTTACATAAATTTTTGATTTATGGATTAGTGCCATTTACCCTATTGGGTTTCTCTACTAAGTTACTTCCCTGCAACATGGTTGAGGAAGCCGATAGCTGGGAAATATGTCATAATCTTGAATGGGCTCGTTGCTTGTGTAGACTATTCTGACCATTTTGCTTACCATATTTAAGTTCCAGACGTATATATTAGGGAACTTCAGGTGTAATTATTTCATGATTCCTGAGAGGGTTGTGCATTCATATGGAAAATTAAAAATTATTAAGTACTTTGAGTCTATAAAAATCGACTTCTCTAACCAGCAAAAAATACAGTTGTGTTGCACTGTAGTTTATACCTCAAACTGCCTCTGAAGCGAGCAACACTAATTTCTTACCCATACTTCTCTAGTGGGAACTGCTTTACAATCTGGTGGTAGAGTTCATATTGTTGGAATCTAAATAATATATAACAT
This sequence comes from Manduca sexta, assembly GCF_014839805.1. Taxonomy (NCBI): domain Eukaryota; kingdom Metazoa; phylum Arthropoda; class Insecta; order Lepidoptera; family Sphingidae; genus Manduca; species Manduca sexta. The sequence goes on from NW_023592862.1 coordinate 28,057, forward strand.
TTTACACATTCTGATAACTTTCATTTCATTTCATAAGAGGAATAGAGTGGTCTCTACCCTCAAAAGTACTGTATGTTAATACTGTACAATAAACATGTATGTCACTGTGTATTAGTTGTATGTCAACCTATGGGGTGATTTAAGAATGTATAAATGGCAAAACAAATAGTGTTGTAATAAAAGATGATTATCTTGGTATGGGTCTAATATGAAAAGAAAACATTGTCATAAAAATAGAGAATTATAAATTTTATGCATGCAAAGTAAGGGAAGGTTAAATAATAGATGGGTGAATTGAATAAGGAACAACCTGTGCTATAACTAAGGCAGTGTCCAGATGTAAAGTGTAGATCCTGAACATCCAAAATAAAGCCCAAGTTTTGGGTGATTCATAGGTTTTGTTAAAGAAGCTCCAACTGTGTGCATAAAAGAGTAGTTATAGTACTGGGAAGGATATCAGAGTAAAAGAAAGCAAGACAAGATAACAATTTAGAATATTTGACAAAGATGTATAGTGAAGCGAACATGCTGTGTAGATCTTCAAAAAATACATTTCAGAGGGAATGTTTGATGTTGGCATAATAAAATAATATGAACCAGCATCATTGTCCCAAACAAATATGTCTATCAATTAGTTTACAAATAGCGAAAATTAAGTCAATATCCATTTATTTTTCCAGTATGCTATTAGTTAGGTTAAATATAATCATTTTTATCTAATCTACTTCTATGAGAGGTTGTATCAACTTGCTCATTCATGTTAGAAGTAAAAACTGAGGATAGAGTAATATTGCTAATAAGGTCTCTTATTTAGAGTTTGTTACAAATTCAGTCCTATAATTAAACCTAATTAAATTTTCAATTATTTTATTTTTCAGATATACCAGGGTACATTAGATAAATGGACGCCACATGCGAGAGCGCGGTGGTTTGGGAGTGCAGTACTTTTAGCAATATTTCTGATTAGAATATTTACAAAACAAGTAAGTACTTAAATGAATACATAAAAAGATATTTAAAAATAGTTATGGCTGGTTTAAACTCTAAGTAAAGTGTGTATGTCTGACTTATGTAAAATCACTTGTGACTGTGACACATATATTATGTACACATACCACTAGTAATGCTTTTACAACTGGTCTGACGTCATTTTTCCTAGGGATCACTAATCATATGCTGACTGCAGATTAATCACATGCGACATTGAAGGTATGATTTTATTCCTGTGTCCATCATTATTACTTTGGCTAGAAAATTATTATTCACCAATTTTTTTGAAATATGATTGTACCTTCCGCCATAGGCCTACCATGATATCATCATAGTAGGCGTGGCTTCGATCAGTTTATTTTGAATATTTCGTTCTAGATATTATTGCTTTAAGATATTGAAACATTTAACTCAGCACATAGCTTTTATAGTATAAAGACTACGTACACAATATTAGATGTTGATAAATTAAATATAAATAAGTTTAATGACAGTTTAACTGTTACTATGTCAATAAACACGTTGCTAAATAAAATTTGATCGACCAGATGGCGAAATAATATAGCACAACTTTTAAACAATTACATCAATTCACACATACATACATAACATCACGCATTTATCCCCGAAGGGTATGCAGAGGCGCAACTAGGGCACCCACTTTTCAAGTATGTTCCGTCCCATGATGTGATAGGGGCGAGCCTTATCGCCATATCGGGCACAAATTCCAGACTCCGGGCTGATACTGAGCAGAAAAACCCGGGATTCGAACCCAGGACCTCAGAGCGCTATTGTACCGGACATGCAATACAACTACGCCACCGAGGCAGTCAATTCATAATTATTTATAACTGTTTAGTGTTTGCCCTTGACGTCAGGCGTTTGATGATAATCGGAAGTAGACACGGCTAAAACGTGCAGTACACCACATTTGCCTTACCACGTCTACTAGCGAGTGGCGATACATTTAAATTTGAAACTATGGGAAACAATGATGCTTTACAAATAGACGCGTCATACACTAACAAAATTGCACATAAAAACAGCGCACTATTTACTATAGTCACAGCCCTAGCGGCTCGCATTGAAACGGCACGAGTGGGCCTGAGTGTGCCCGAATGAGTCCGAGCGTCGACCGCCCCGTCGCCATGACAGTCGAATATAATGCATTTATTAGTAAAAGAATAAGTTAAATAGTGTATACTTATTAATAACGTATGAAATGAAACTTTTTTATTCACAGTTGGAGTATAATTTGTACATCGTCTATAAACACAGGAAGGCATTTTATTTATAAAAATAGAAAAGTTAGTAAGCCGACTAACCGCGACAGTGGTTGAAGGTTGACTAAGTGAATGTCGGGCAATTACCTTACTTTCATCT
>NW_023592863.1:0-30428 GCF_014839805.1 Manduca sexta
CAACTGGGTAGGGGACATCGACGGGTCGGTGGCCATCATCACCCAGGGTGCCGCTGGCTCCCCGCCCTTTCAAAAAGTCGAGAAGGGCCAGGGATGCGTCGCGGCCTGTTGGGGACTTGTGGATTGTAGAGTTTATTTCTCCCCAACAGACCCTCTGGCCGAGTTCGAATCCTTTCGCCTGGCTGGGGCCCTGGTTGAGCAGGCCAACTCCTCCGGCGATCGTCGCCGGCGACTTCAACGCGAAGTCCGCGGTCTGGGGTTCGCCGGCGACCGACGCTCGCGGTGAGGTCCTGGAGGACCTGGGCGACTTCCGTCGGCCTGGTCGTCCTGAACAGGGGTCGGTGGACACGTGCGTGCGGCACAACGGCGGGTCTATTGTGGATTTGTCGTTTGGAGCCCCGCCGTCGCACGTCGTGTCCAGGGCTGGAGAGTCCTCGTGGGCGTGGAGACGCTGTCGGATCACCGTTATATAAGGTTCGATGTCTCCGCGCCCCCGAGTATCCGGCCCAATAGTGTTGGACCGAGTGCCCCTCGACAGGACGGCCCGCGGTGGGCGTTAAGGCGCCTCGACAAGGAGGCCCTAGAGTTGGCCGCTCTGGCAGTCTCGTGGCTCCCCGAGCCGGAGGGTCCGGTTCGGGTAGAGCAGGAGGCGGAGTGGTTCGGGGTGGCAATGTCGGATGTCTGCGACGCCGCCATGCCCCGGGCGCTCCGTCGTCCTCCCGCGGCGGGAGGTGTACTGGTGGTCGGCGGAGTTAGCGCAGTTGCGCGCGTCTTGCGTGGCTGCGCGCCGCCGATGCGCCAGGCATCGCCGCCGCCGAATCCGAGGAAGAGACCACGAAGACCAGGAGCGGCAGCTCTACGGCCTCTATAAAGAGGCGAAGAGAGCGCTGCGGGTGGCCATTCACAGGGCCAAGGTCGCGGCATAGGGAGTTTTGGAGACTCTCGACGCGGACCCGTGGGGGCGCCCATACAAGCTAGTTATGAACAAGCTTCCCCCGGGAAAGCCTGGGTGTTAGCCCTCGAGTACTTGGGGCCGCGGCTCCGCAGTTTATTCTCCGCCTGTATGGTGCAGGGCGTCTTCCCGGCGCGTTGGAAAGTCGGGAAGCTCGTCCTGCTTAAGAAAGAGGGGAGACCCGCAGAGTCGCCGTCGGCCTACCGGCCCATCGTGCTGCTCGACGAGGTCGCCAAACTTTTTGAGCGTATTATACACGCGCGCCTCGTCGAGCATCTCGAGAGGGTCGGTCCAAATTTGGCCGACAAACAGTTTGGCTTTAGGAGTGGACGCTCAACTGTCCACGCGATTCTGCGGGTCAAGTCGCAGGCGGAGGGCAGTGGCCAGGGGAAAGTCGTCATCGCGGTTTCACTCGACATCTCCAATGCTTTCAATTCGCTCCCCTGGCCATGCATCAATGAAGCACTGCGGTACCACGTGGTGCCGCCCTATCTCAGGCGTCTGGTGCGCGCGTACCTCTCCGACAGGTACGTGGTGTATCCGGCGCCGACGGGTGGCACCGAAGAGCGATGTCGTGCGGTGTTCCACAGGGGTCGGTTCTAGGCCCTCTTGTGGAACATCGGGTACGACTGGGTGCTCCGTGGTGCCAATCTCTGGGGCGTCGACGTGACGTGTTATGCGGATGACACGTTGGTCACGGCGACGTCTAAGACCTTCCAGGGCGCCGCGATCCTGGCGGCGGTGGGCACCGGTCATGTAGTGAGCCGCATTCGGCGTTTAGGTTTAAAGGTGGCCCTCGAGAAGACCGAGGCCATCTGCTTTCACGGGCCTCGAGGGGCCACCGGCCGGTGCCCACATCGTATTGGTTGGGGTGCGGATTCCCATCGGCAATACCATGAAGTATTTAGGTTTGATTTTTGATAGCCGGTGGGAGTTCAGCGCCCATTTTTATAGCTTAAGGCCAAAGTTGACCAGGGCGGCGGGCGCTCTTCCAGCCTGCTGCCCAACCTGGAAGGTCCAAATATCCCTTGTCGAAGGTTATACCACGGGGTCGTGCGATCCATAGCACTATACGGTAGCCTGGTCTGGGCTGGACGCCCTAGGGGAGCGTTCTGCCGCGCTCTGCGGGCCCGCAGCGGGTCATTGCGCAGCGGGCCATACGGGCGTATCGCACGGTCTCGTTCGAGGCGGCTATCTTTTGGCCGGATTCCTGCCCTGGGATCTGGACGCCAAGGCTCTCTCCGATACATTCCATTGGAGGGAGGCGTTCAGGAATGGGCAGCGTCCGGCCCTGAAGGAGGTGGAGGCCAAAGGGCCTCCTTACGGCGAGCCGCCGTGGAGGAGTGGCGTCTCAGGCTGGAGGCCCCGTCAAGGGCTTCGGGCCGTCGCGGCAGTGCGTCCTGTCTTTGCACAGGGAGCTGGACTAGGCGCCACGGCGCGGCATCTTTAGATTGGACACAGGTGCTCACCGGGCATGGGTGCTTCGGGGAGTACCTGTGTCAGATAGCAGGGACGGAGATAAGCGCCGTGTGTCACCATTGTGACAACTGCCCGCGGGATACGGCCCAACATACGTTGGAGTCTTGCCCAGCTTCAAATGAGCGCAGCGCTCTCGTGTCAGTCGTCGGAGGAGACCTCTCGCTGCCGGCTGTGGTCGCGTCCATGGTCGACAGTCGGGAGGCCTGGCGTGCGGTGGCCCACTTCTGTGAGGTGGTTCTCTCGCAGAAGGAGAGTGCCGAGAGGGATCGGGAACGGCCGATCCCTCCCGCCGTCAGAGGAGACGTAGGAGGCGCCGGGTGGACGACTGACCGGCGTCTCCCGCCCTGTGGAATGGGGCGTTTGGAGAATACCACCACGGTAAACCCCTGCCTGTCGTAAGAGGCGACTAATAGGGGCCACGAAGGGGTCGTCGGCGGGCAGGCAGGCTGTCCGTCCTAGTGCGCGCGCACTTTTCAGTGCGTGTAGTGCGTTCATCGCACACCTCTCGGTTGACCCCGGGATGGGCGGCAGTGTGGTGTTGACCTCACGCTGCCGCTGACGCTGAGAGCGTCCTTCGGTGCGCGGGGGCTTAGGAGCCCCATTTAGGAGACGGGCCGCAAGGCGGCACCGCGCAGGGGCGGCTGCGGACGAAACTCGGACCTGGTGTCACGAGGTAGCACGCAGTCGTCCCTATGCGCCGAAGAGGGTCAACGCGGAGTTTTAGTTGGTGTCGTTGCGTAGGGACTAGTTTGTTAGGGTTAGGACTACCCGACCGCCGCCCGTGGTTTCCGGGCCGCTAATTTGTCGGGTCGTAAGGCAACGGCTACCCCAAAATATCCCGGTTCTGTCCCGGGGGTGTCGACGGGCTCGGTGTGCGCTCATCCCGCCCCGAGCAGGCAGTGGGGGGGATTCTCTCTCCCATTGTCGCCGTCGCAGATCGTAATCTGGTGTGGAGGTCTGTGGATATGTCTCGCGCTCCCACTGGACCGAGGGTCTTGGCTTAACCGCCTGGACCGCGAGGAAGAAAACCTCTATAAAAAATCACCCCGAATCCCAAGCGGCGGCGCACCGCGAGGGGATGCATGGCCGATGGGCAGTTCGGTCTCGAGTGCGACCCCCGCCAGAGTACCGGCCGACACTCTGTGCGGGTTACGCTAGGCTTACCCAGGTACAGGGGCACTGCCTGGGCGGACCACCCTTTCCCCATACTCGTGGGACTCAAAATGGAATCCATCAATTTTAAAAACCCCAAATTCGCTTTTGACGCGTTTGCCTACTCCGGTTCCGACTGAGAGGCGGAGGTCGGAGGGCGCAAGCCCAACGACGGTGATGAGGTGGAGAAGAGCATGGGCGACGGGCTCATGGTAGTGGAGGCCGGAACATCATCTAGGCCGGAAGAATTGGAAATGGACTCGAGTCAAGCCTGAGTGTCTCCTCTGTCCGGAGCAGAAGGCTCTGGAGGAGACACTCCCAGTCCATAGACAACTGCTCGCTTCTATCGAGTGACACCGACGAGCCGCCACCCAAGGCGCCAACAACTGACGGTCGAGGGAGAGGGCGTTCCACGCTCCCACGACTGGAAAATACGTCGGGATAAAGAAGGCCCAACAAGAACGGGACAGGCTGAAAAGGGAAGAGGCGCGAAAGAGGGCCGAAGAGGAGCTGGAGGAGCGGCTGCGTTACGTGAAGTCGCCGCTCCCTCCCAGAACCGACACGGACGATGACCTACCCGTCCTTAAGGAGGACCTGATTCAGTGCGGGCAAATTGTGCGGGCAATTGTGAGAAAGTCCGGAAATCTAAAGGGCACGTCACAAAAGGCGCTCAACCGGGTAATTAATCTTATCACTCGGTACGTACAGCAACCAGAGTCGGCCGCCATTGCCCGTCTGGAAGAGGAGAGAAAGAAGTGGCGCGAAAACAGCGAGCGCCTGGAGGAGAGCGTAAAGCGGCTAGAAGAGGAAAACTCCTCCCTCCGCCGTCGGCTCGAGGACCTGGAAGCGTCAAACAACTCCAGGACCACCACGGAGGAGATGCTGGCCATGGTGGAGGCAAGGGTGCAGGCCCGACTAGAGTCCGCACTGATGGGGCCAGCTCAGAGACCACCTCTCGCACATGAAGCGAAGAGAAAATCCACCCCCGGGGATATACAACTCCCCGTGACAGGGGACTGGTGGGAGGCCCGCAGCCCAAGACCAAGAAGGAGAAAGGGAAAGGCAAGAAAACAGNNTCCGCTCACCCAACCCCCCCGCTCCCGTGGTCGGACCATCCAGCGCGCCGCTGCAAGACATCGCTGGGCCCTCCACGGCGGCGGCTAGCAGCCCAGCGCAGCCTGCCACCAAGAGAAAGCAGGCGAAGACCGCTGCAAATAACAAAACAGCGTCGGGCCCCAAGCCCCAAAAGGGCGTTAAGAAGACGGCACCGCCCTCCGGAACCCCGCCCATTGCCGCCAGCTCCGGCCCCAAATGGAGGCACCGTGGACTGAGGTCGTAAACCGGAAAAAGAACAAGACCAGCGCGACTAGAACCCCCGGCGCCGCGGCAACCGGCAAAACGCCCCGAGCCGAAGCTCCGGCCGCCGAAGTCAGCCGCAGTCACCATCTCGCTGACACCTGCGGCCATTGAGAAAGGCCTTACCTACGCTGGGGTGCTAACAAACGCCCAACAGCGAGTGGACCTTAGTGGCCCCAATATGACAGGTTCAAACCGAAATACGCGGCAACGGGGGCCATGCTTTACGAGGTCCCAGGAGCCGAATCGGAACAGAAGGCCGGATGCCCTAGCCGCCAGGCTGAGGGAATGTTTCGCGACCGAGGACGTTATCGTGTCCCGGCCTACAAAGTGCTCGGAGCTGCGTATCTCGGGGCTGGACTTCGCGGCCACCTCAGAGACGGTCCAGGCGGCCCTCTGCAGTGCCGGAGAGTGCGCTGCGGAGTCAATTAAAGTGGGGCAGATTCGACCAGACAGGTCGGGCATGGGAGCCGTCTGGGCCAAAGTGCCCACTAGGGCGGCGAAGAAAATAAAGGCGGCCCGCGTGAAAATAGGATGGGTCGTAGCCAGGGTGACCGTGCTCGAGGCGCGCCCTATGCGGTGTTACCGCTGCCTCGAGCAGGGTCACGTTAGGAACGTGTGCGACTGCCCCACAGACCGCAGCGGACTATGCTATCGCTGCGGAAAGCCGGGACACAAGGCCCGGGAGTGCCAAGAGACGCCGAACTGCACCCTGTGTGCCGCTAATGGCAAACCTGCCGGGCATCGAATTGGGGAAGGCGTGTTCTGCCTCCTCCCTCCCGCAAATCACGGCGTCGCCCACGTAGGAGACCGCCTGCCGCTGAGGTTCTGTCCCAGCCGCAGGCGGCGAGCCCACCGCAACAAGTGCAGCTGGCCGAGATGGATGTTGAGGAGATCGTCCATCAATAATGGACCTAAGTTTCCTCCAGGCGAACATCAACCACTGCGCCCGCGCCCAGGACCTGTTGTCCCAAAGCCTGGCGCAGTGGTCGGTGCAAGTGGCCGTGGTCGCCGAACCGTATTTTGTCCCGCCCCGAGATAACTGGGTAGGGGACATCGACGGGTCGGTGGCCATAATCACCCAGGGTGCTGGCTCCCCGCCCTTCGCAAAAGTCGAGAAGGGCCTGGGATGCGTCGCGGCTCTGTTGGGGAATTGTGGATAGTTGAGTTTATTTCTCCCCCCAACAGACCCCCCTGGCCGAGTTCGAATCTTTTCCTTGTTCGGTTGGGGGCCCTGGTTGAGTAGGGCTAACCTCACCCGACGATCGTCGCCGGTGACTTCAACGCGAAATCCGCGGTTTAGTGGTTCGCCGGCGACCGACGCTCGCGGTGAGGTCCTGGAGGAATGGGCGATCTCCGTCGGCCTGGCCGTTCTGAACAGGGGTCGGTGGACACGTGCGTGCGGCACAACGGCGGGTCAATCGTTGATTTGTCGTTTGGGTGCCCCGTCGTCGCACGTCGTGTCCGTGGCTGGAGGGTCCTCGTGGACGCGGAGACACTATCGGATCATCGATATATAAGGTTCGATGTCGCCGCGCCCACGAGTCAACGTAACCAGCCCAGTGGTGGACCGAGTGCCCCTGGTCAGGACGGCCCGCGGTGGGCATTAAGGCGCCTCGACAAGGAGGCCTCTAGAGCTGGCCGCTCTGGCTGTCTCGTGGCTCCCCGAGCCGGAGGGTCCGGTGAGGGTCGAGCAGGAGGCGGAGTGGTTCGGGGTGGCAATGTCGGACGTTTGCGACGCCGCCATGCCCCGGCGCTCCGTCGTCCTCCGCGGCGGGAGGTGTACTGGTGGTCGGCGGAGTTAGCGCAGTTGCGCGCGTCTTGCGTGGCTGCGCGCCGCCGATACGCCAGGCATCGCCGCCGCCGTATTCGCGCACGAGACCATGAAGACCGGGAGCGGTAGCTCTACGGCCTCTATAAAGAGGCGAAGAGAGCGCTGCGGGTGGCCGTGCACAGGGCCAAGGTCGCGGCATCGTAGTGGAGTTTGTGGAGACTCTCGACGCGGACCCGTGGGGGCGCCCATACAAGCTCGTCATGAACAAGCTTCGTCCGGCGGCGCCCCTGCTGTCGCGAGAGTCTCCGGCCAGAACTTGGCCAACGTTGCCGCGGCCTTGTTCCCGGCCACCGAGGATACATTCTCCATCGGATGGCGCCACCGGAAGTGGCGTCATCGTCGTTTTCGGCAAGGGATATCCCAGAGGTTTCGCCCGCGGAAATGCGGGCGGCAGTGTTTCGGCTGCGGGCAAAACACCGCCCCGGGTCTCGACGGCATCCCCGGAAAGCCTGGGTGCTAGCCCTCGAGTACCTGGGGCCGCGGCTCCGTAGCCTATTCTCCGCCTGTATGGTGCAGGGCGTCTTCCCGGCGCGGTGGAAGACCGGGAAGCTCGTCCTGCTTAAGAAAGAGGGGAGACCCGCAGATGTCGCTGTCGGCCTTACCGGCCCATCGTGCTGCTCGACGAGGTCGCCAAACTTTTGAGCGTATTATACACGCGCGCCTCGTCGAGCATTCGAGAGGGTCGGTCCAAATTTGGCCGACAAACAGTTTGGTTTTAGGAGTGGACGCTCAACTGTCCACGCGATTCTGCGGGTCAAGTCGCAGGCGGAGGAAGCAGTGGCCAGGGGAATGGTGATTATCGCCGTCTCGTTAGACATTTCTAACGCTTTTAATTCGCCCCCCCGGCCATGCATCAATGAAGCACTGCGGTACCACGTGGTGCCGCCCTATCTCAGGCGTCTGGTGCGCGCGTACCTCTCCTCGACAGGTACGTGGTGTATCCGGGCGCCGACGGGTGGCACCGAAGAGCGATGTCGTGCGGTGTCCCACAGGGGTCGGTTCTAGGCCTCTCTTGTGGAACATCGGGTACGACTGGGTGCTCCGTGGTGCCAATCTCTGGGGCGTCGACGTGACGTGTTACGCGGATGACACGTTGGTCACGGCGACGTCTAAGACCTTCCAGGACGCCGCGATCCTGGCGGTGGTGGGTACCGGCCACGTAGTGAGCCGAATCAGGCGTTTAGGTTTGAAGGTGGCCCTCGAGAAGACCGAGGCCATTTGTTTTCACGGGCTCGGCGAGGGCCACCGGCCGGTGCCCACATCGAGGTTGAGGGGGTGCGGATTCCCATCGGCAAAACTATGAAGTATTTAGGTCTGATTTTGGACAGCCGGTGGGAATTCCGCGCCCATTTTGAAAAGTTGCGGACAAAGTTGTCCAGGGCAGCGGGCGCTCTTTCAAGCCTGCTGCCCAACTTGGAAGGTCCTGGTATCCCTTGCCGAAGGTTGTACCACGGGGTCGTGCGGTCCATGGCACTGTACGGCAGCTCCTTGTTTGGGTTGACGCCCTGGGGGAGCGTTCTGTCGTTCTTGCGGGCTCCGCAGCGCGTAGTGGCGCAGCGGGCGATCAGGGCGTACCGCACGGTCTCGTTCGAGGCGGCTTGTCTTTTGGCCGGATTCCTGCCCTGGGATCTGGACGCCAGAGCCCTGTCAGAGGTATTCCACTGGCGGGAGGAGGCGTTCAGTCGCGGGCAGCGTCCGGCCCCGAAGGAGGTTGAGGCCATGAGGGTTCTCCCTCACGGCGAGCCGCCGTGGAGGAGTGGCGTCTCAGGCTGGAGGCCCCGTCAGCGGGGCTCCGGACCGTCGTGGCAGTGCGGCCTGTCTTTGCCGAGTGGCTGGACAGGCGCCACGGTGCGGCAATTCTTTTCGGTTGACGACAGGTACCTCACCGGGCATGGCTGCTTCGGTGAGTATCTGTGCCGGATCGTTGGTACGGAGGTGTCGGCCGTGTGTCACCATTGTGACAACTGCTCGCTGGATACGGCTCAACACACTTTGGCGTTGTGTCCAGCCTGGGACGAAGAGCGCAGCGCTCTCAGATCAGTCGTCGGAGGAGATCTCTCGCTGCCGGCCGTGGTCGCTTCCATGGTCGGCAGCGAGAGGTCATGGCGTGAGGTGGCCCACTTCTGCGAGGTGGTCATCTCGCAGAAGGAGGGTGCCGAGAGGGATCGGGAGAGGGAGGATCCCTCTCGCCGCCAGAGGAGACGTAGGAGGCGCCGGGTGGACGACTGACCGGCGTCTCCCGCCCTGTGGATTGGGGGCGTTTGGAGAATTCCACCACGGTATCCCCTGCCTGTCGTAAAAGGCGACTAATAGGGGCCACGATGGGGGTCGTCGGCGGGCAGCAGGGGCTGTCCGCCCTAGTGCATTCTTGTGCGCTCTTGCACAATTTTCGGTTGACCCCCGGGATGGACGGCAGTGTGCAGTTGGCCTCATGCTGCCGTAGACGCCGAGGGCGTCCTTCGGTGCGCGGGGGCTTCTGAGCCCCCCCCATAATAGGAGACGGGCCGCACTAGGCGGCATCGCGCAGGGGCGGCTGCAGTTGTAGTCTTAGACAAACGTCAGAGGAAGCCTGCAGCCGTCCCTAATGCGCCGAAGAGGGCCACCGCGGAGTTTTAGTTGGTATGCCGTGCGTTGTACATAGGTTAGGGACTCGGCCCGGCGGTCGCCCGAAGGTCTACATCAATTCCGGGCGGCGCAACGTCGGGTCGTAAGGCACGGAGACCCCAACATAACCGCTCAGTCGCCCCCCACGAAGGCTGGGCGGTAGTCATAAGGCACTTTCTCCGCGAAAAAAAAAAAGGTTAGGTTAGGTTAGGTTAGGTTTTTTTTTTTTTTGGGGGGGTGTACTCCTGCCGTCAACACCGAATGAGCCCCGCGAATGGGATACTGGGCTCATCCGGCTTAACGACAGCAGGGTCACAGGGAAGTTGGGATTGGGGACCAAGGAGAAGGGAGGGGGAAGGATAGTTTGTGTTTTACTGACTGTTGGGAGTGGTATCGCTGTTAAGTGTGGTGCATGGTTCATGCAGCTAAGAGTAGATGTTGGGGAAATCTGCAAGGGGTGACGGGCTTTGGCATTTTCATGTTATGGCCCGTCCCCTCTGCAGATCCCCAGAAGAGTGTTCGGGTTTATTTTGTTCTATGTGTGTGCGTGTGTGTATACATGGGTATGTGCGTTTTTCCCTATTTATAGTTACATTTGCTATATTCTTATGCTACGTTACAAAGGTTATTCGTGATCACAATATACTTATTCTAATTTTTTGTTTTACATCAATATTGTTACATACTTACATACGCCAGTGTTCTTAACGCTAATACAATGATGTTTTCAATTGAATAAAAATGTTTTTTTACCAGTTAATTATTAGTTGCAGCTACATGCTACATTTCCAAAAGGCCATTCGTGAGCGTACAATTACAATATACCAATTATAACTTTACATTACAGAGTTACAGTGGGTACACACAGCAGTGTTCTCAACACTAGTGCAGTGGTATTCTTGGATTATTAATTAGTTAACCCAAGTACTTACAAATGAAAAGAAGAATATGTACAGTGTTATCGTGGTGACGGCAGTGAATTCAAAGTTGTGAAAGTCCGTCTTGTACCGCGGGTTGTGGAGTGTTATACCCTTAAGTTGGTATACAATGTCATGTATAAGTGTGCTGTATGTCTTAATGCAGTTTGCGTTTTCAATTAGTTGATCGATATTGTATTCCTCAACATCGTGATGGTGACACATGACTTCATGTTTATGCCTGGAAGCGGCGAAGCGGGGGCATTTTTGTATAAGGTGTGCAAAAGTTTGGGTAGTGTGTGGGTCGCACGGGCATTTGTCCGTGTCACTGATTTTGAATCTGTGTAAATATTGACGGCAGTACCCGTGGCCAGTGAGGACTTGGGTCCACGGGAAATCAATCTCAATGGCCGCGCGCAGCTTGTTGATAGCGTCAGTGTTCGGTAGTAGGTTTCGTGTATACTGGCCTTTTTCGCCAGTTGCATATGTTGTGTCACTTTCGAGGCGACTGTTCTGTTTGGCCATGTACCGTATAAGACTTATGGGGAATTGTGTATGTTTGTAGGCTGCATGTGTGGCAGTTGCTTTCGCAGCGACATCCGCCGCTTCATTGCCGTCAATGCCTACGTGGGCTTTGACCCACACAAAAGTGATTTTCCTACTGTGTTTAATGGCTTGACGATACATTTTGTGGATATGAACCACGAAAGGGTTGGTGCTGTTAGGGTTAGATATTTCCTGAGTGGCGCTCATGGAGTCAGTGAAGATTGTTGTGTCAGGTGTATGATGTTGGTCAATCCAGCTGCAGGCTTCAGCGATGGCCAGCAGTTCCGCCTGGTATACAGAGCAGGTGTCGTGAAGTTTATATTTCTTAACCTTCGTGTCGTTATTCGGAGAGTATATGACTAAGGCGGCGCCCACCAGACCATCCTGCTTACTACCGTCAGTGTATATCCTGGTGGTCACTCCGGGGGTGTAGAACTGGGTCGTGTCCTGTTGTGTAGTTGCACTAGGTATGTCCAGGTGGACCCTTTCCGATGGGTGCAGCAGCTCATGTGGTGCAGAGGGTCGCTCGAGAGTGATATCTTCGGGTAGTTGCGTGGCTCGCGCGGTGAGTTTGGCGGTTTCGACAGATGCCACCTCGTTTATTTTGATGTGTAATGGTGTAAAGGCGGCAAGCGCTATTGCCGCAGTGCCAGAGATGGTACGGAATCCGCGAATAGCCTTTATGGCGAAGCCCCTTTGGAACGATTTAAGTTTCATTCTGACGTGTTTATAGTTGGTGGCTGTATGCCATATACCTGCTGCATATGTTATAATTGGTTGTATTACGTGTTTGTATATTATGCGCACGTTCTCCGAGTGTATTCCCCAGGTGGGGCGTATGAATTTACAGAGGCTGTTGTATATCTTGTAGGCCTTGCTCGTTGCATGGTGGATGTGTTTGATGAACGTAAGTTTCTTATCGATAATTACTCCAAGGAGTTTCAATTCATCTTGAAATTTGATTGTTTGGCCGTGCATTTGTATGCAAGCGTTTTTGGCCTTGGGTGTGAACGCTACCATCTGGGTCTTGGAGGGGCCAAAGCGGAGTTTCACCTCTTGTCCCCATGTATATATTTTGTTGAGTGCTGTGTTGGTTATGGTCTCAAGGTTGTTAACGGTGTTGCTCTGTGCAATCATGAGTACATCATCAGCATAGGCCTGAATGTAGCATCCGTCAGGTAGCTCAGTTTCCAAAAGATCATCTAATATGAGGTTCCAGATAAGTGGGCCGAGGACAGATCCCTGGATACATCCGCGAGTCATCAGCTTTGTGGCTTCAGAGTCTGCGAAGTGCATGCGTACGTGTCGGTTGTTTATGTAGTTATTGATAAGTAGGTATATATTTCTGGGACAGTTGGTTTTACGGAGTCTGTTGAGAAGTGCAGGCCACCAAGCATTGTCGAAGGCGGCCTGTATGTCCAGGGATACTGCCAGTGTTTGCTTTTTGGTCTTCTTGGCAGTGTTGATGATACCGATTGCTGTGTGTAGTGCTTCAATTGTCGATTTCTGCTCTTTGAAGCCGAATTGTCGCGGGTTCATTGATTCAGTTATTCCCAAGTGGTAGGTTATTCTTTTGGCTATGAGTTTTTCTAGTGTTTTACCGAGCACGTTAATTAGTCCGATGGGTCGAAAGGAGGCCATGTCCGTGTAGTCGGTTTTGTTGGGTTTCGGGATTATTTTGATGAAGGCAGTTTTCCAGGTGTTCGGGAAATATTCCAGTTCGAGGCATCTGTTCATTATTCCCGTGATGATAGTAGGGAAGGTCTGGGCGAACGTCAGGCAGATGTCAGACGTTAGGTGATCTGTTCCTGGTGCGCGATTAGGGTTCATGGTTTGAAGGCAAGCAATAACTTCATTTTCCGTGAATGGGGGATCGTCTGTTGTGTTCGGTGCAGTGTGTGTGGTGTTTCTGATGTCAGCCTGTGCCATATTGTCCGCAGTATCGTCCGGGAAGAATTTGTTAAGAAGTGCTGCTGCCGTGCTTTGGGCACTAGTGGTGTGTTTGCCGTCGATGCGCATTGTGGCTGGTGGCTTTGGTGCTGGGGCGTTCTTTAAGAGTCTGTTAGTGAGTGACCATACGTTTTCCTTTCCTTGTCGATTACAGAATTCTCTGAAGTGTGCGGTGGATGTGCTGCGGATGGTGGTGGAATATTCTTTGGCCTTTTCATCCCTTTCATTAATTAGTGCATCAAGGGGTAACCCTCTGTGTTTGTGCTTGCTGATTTCGTGGTGGAGTTGGATAAGTTGTAATTTGAGCTGCTCCAGCTCTTCCGTCCACCAGGGTGCGTGTGTCCGATACTTGCTTTTAGTTGGTAGTTTTTTATCGCAGGTGTCTTGTATGGTCTTGGTGATTTTATGGATGTATGTTTCAAGTTGGTCTTTATTGAGGGTGTTTATGATGGTCGCATCGGTGAGGTTGGCTCGGTTCATGTTGATGTTGAGCTGGTGTGCAAAGCTATCCCAGTCAGCATCCTTGGTGTGGTATTTAAATGTAGTTTGTGTTTTATTCTTAGGTGGCAGCTGATGGAGTTCGAGTCGGTATTGGATTGCATGGTGTTGTGATGATGGGCATACTGCCTTACTTGTGTCCACTGTCCATTGGTTTATTCTGCAAGCTAAACTTTCGCTGGCGAGTGTGAGGTCGATGATAGATTGGCGACTTGTTCCGTGTGTGATTGTTGAGAATGTGGGGGAGTTACCAGTGTTGCAGATGGCTAAGTCGTTGCTGACAAACATGTTGATTAGCTCATTGCCTCTTTTGTTGTTTTTAGAGGATCCCCACATCGTGTTCCATCCGTTGAAGTCTCCACCAATAAGATGTGGTATGTCACGTGTTTCCCTTAGATAGCTATCGAGTTTGTTCAATGTGTCGTAGGTGTCATTGTTGGGTTCGACATATGCGCTGGTGATGTGGATGTTTTTGCCATTGATCTTTAGTTGTACTGTGGAAAGGTTGGTGGTCGAATGTTGGCTTATTCCTATGGTGGAGCCAAGCTTCTTTTTCACAATGATGGCGGCTTTGACTGCTGCTTCAGTTTGTGTACTATCAGGAAACTGGTATATATTGTAGTCTGGGATGTTCTTGACGGTAGTGGAGTTTCCGACGTATGGTTCCTGAAGGATACCTATATCTATGTTGTTGTTGTGAATGTACAATGATAATTCTTGTGTGGCGTTATAACATCTATCTAGATTTTGTTGTACTATGGTGAGGTGATGGGGGCCACATTTATTGGCCATAGTCTACCCTGGCCAGTATTTCGTTTCGGAGTTTTTTGACTACTGGGCACTGGTTTGATGTAGCAAAGTGCGCAGTGTCAGTGTTTTGTTTGTACTTGTTGTTGTTACTGTGGCAGTTATGACACTTAGCTGCTATTGGGTTCTGTTTGTTTGGGCAATCTTTAGATTGATGTTCCTCTGAGGCGCAGAAGCGGCAGGGTGTTTTCTTTGCCGTGCACCTGCTCTGGGTGTGCCCGAACTGCAGGCAGGCAAAGCACTGGGTGAAGGGAGATAGGTTCTCAAGGTGTACTCTTTGATACTCGATGTTGACTCTTTCTAGTGCTATCAGGGCCTGCCAGATATGTGGGGTGGTGATAAGGGCGGCGTTATATAGCTTGCTATTTTTGTTGTCGCGGATGAATCTGATGTTGATTTCAGTCTCTGGTGTATTGCAGACGTTTTTTTTGTTGTTTTTTTTTTTTTTTTTTTTTTTTTTTTTTTTTTTTTTTTTTTTGGTCACGGTGTTTATTGTGGCGGGGGCGTAGCCAGTTCCCCTGAAGGTTATCTCTTTCCTGACGTTTACCAGTACGTCTTTAGATGTTGTTTCAGCGTCAGAGGAGGCGACGATAAGTGCGGGTTTAGTTACAGGTTTTGGAATCGGTTTTTTCCCCTTGTTGTTGTTACTGTTTTGGATTTTTGCCACAGCAGCGTAGGACTTTCTGGTATTAGTGGGGGGTTTAGTGTCTGGGTCTGAATTTGTGTTCAACTTGGTTTTGGAAATCTCCTCCCTAATGGTAACTTTTATGTCCTCTTTGATGTTTGTAAGGGTTGTGTTGGCTTCATCAAGTGTATGAATTTGTTTTGCGATACCTTTGATGTCCGCAGCGTACTGTACTATAGCCTTCTTATTTTCAGCAGTTACACTCTTCCCGGCGTTGATTGTGGTAGTGATTTTGTGTGTAAGTGTTTGTATGTCTTGTAGGTAGTCGTGTATAGATTTGGGTTTATTGGAGTTTTCGTTGATGGGGTTGTCGTCGTTATGGGCATCAACAAATTCACTGTCGCTCAGCACTTCAGTTGAAGCGGTGCGGGAGGTCATTTTGATAAGTTTATAAGGTAACCGCCTTGGCCTGGGCTACAGGCCGAAGGCGCGACTAGGTTTAATATCAGAGAGGTTGAGAGGATTAGGCAAGTTGGTGGGCAGAGAGTAGGGGAAGGTTGGGGATCAAATTAGGGGTGGGGGGTCGATGGGGGGTCAGGGGGGGTCAGGGGAGGTTGGGGGTCAAATTTGGGATGGGGGGTCAATGGGGGGTCAGGGGAGGTCAGGGGAGGTTACAGGTCAAATTTGGGGTGGGGGGTCAATGGGGGGTCAGGGGGGGTTCAGGGGAGGTTGTGGGTCAAATTTGGGTTGGGGGGTCAATGGGGGGTCAGGGGAGGTCAGGGGGGTTAGGGGGTCAAATTTGGGGTGGGGGTCAATGGGGGTCAGGGGGTCAGGGGAGGTTGGGGGTCAAATTTGGGATGGGGGTCAATGGGGGTCAGGGGAGGTCAGGGGGTTAGGGGTCAAATTTGGGGTGGGGGTCAATGGGGGTCAGGGGGTCAGGGGAGGTTGGGGGTCAAATTTGGGGTGGGGGTCAATGGGGGTCAGGGGGTCAGGGGAGGTTGGGGATCAAATTTGGGGTGGGGGTCAGTGGGGGTCAGGGGGTCAGGGGAGGTTGGGGGTCAAATTTGAGGTGGGGGTCAATGGGGGTCAGGGGGTCAGGGGTTGGGGGTCAAATTTGGGGTGGGGGGTCAATGGGGGGTCAGGGGGGGGGGTCAGGGGAGGTTGGGGGTCAAATTTGGGGTGGGGGGTCAATGGGGGGTCAGGGGGGTCGGGGGTCAAATGTGGGGGGTCAGTGGGGGGTCAGGTATTGTGGGGCACTTTGGGCTGATTGAAATGAGTCCCCACTCGGGTATATTAGGATAGGTGTATGGGATATTATTGGAAGGGGAGATAGGGTGGGGGGGGGTGTCGTCAATGGGGTCTTTAAAAATGACTGCCCGGGCCGAGTGTCGATCACTCGTGCCGAGGCGTCCCCAAGCGCACAGTAAGGAAAATGTTAGGGTGGGGGGTGGGTGATTAGAAGGGGGGGGGAGGGTATGGGTGCAGGATTACTGGGCTACTCGGCGCGATTGCAGGGAGTCCAAACTCGGGTACTCTGCGTCCGATATTCGCCGAGTTGTTCCAAAAGAGGGGGGGGGGGGAGGGGGAGGTGATTAGGGAGGTTGGGCTCGCGGGGCTGATTGAAATGAGCCCAAACTCGGTTATTCTGAATTGTGTATTGTGGAAGTTAGATCTGTGGGGGTATTAAATTGTTGAGAATGGAAGAGGGGAGGTGATGGGGTAGAAACGTAGGGCTGTTAGCACCACTCCCCTGAGCCCAAACACGAGGGTTCTGGGTCCAGTGGGAGCGGAGATAGACCGGGGGGGTGTGAGGGTTTATGAGCGGGTGTCGGGGGTGTGGGTACACATAAACGTACCCCGCACCAGCTAACTTTGTTTGTAATTTATTATGGAAACCGCACAAGTTATCTTTGTTGGTTTTGTCAAGTGTAAAGTGCAACTGTAAGTTTGTGTGGTAATGTGTTATGCAAACAGCAAATACAAGTTTGTCGGGTAAAAAGAAATAGAAATGTAAGAATTAAACTCGGGTGATAAACGCGCGGTAACGTAAACGTGTTTACGCACGTTTAGGCTAACGCGCGCGTTATGTTGAAGCTCGCTAAGTATCTGAGTGAACCACCGCGCGGTCACGTAGGCACGGTCGCGATGGTTCGGAGGTTAGTGAGCCTGGCACTTTGCCGGGTTCAATTTTATATTTAACAATTTAACAAAAGTTAGAAAGATTTAAAATTAAAGCTGAAGTTAGTTAGCGAGTATACACAAGAAATTAAAGTTTTCCAAAATACACAAACACACACAGAAAAAATTTGAAAATCCTTATGAAATTAACAAAATAAATTGAATGTTGAAGTGATGTCACACTTTTCTGGTTAAACCTAACAGTTACAATATTATAATAGATATTAATGTTATTATAGTTCGTAGTTGTAGATCAAAAATGGTGTCGTATTTTGTCGCACCTTAATTCAGCGGTCGTTCCATTTGTGAAAAAGCGCACTGTAAGTTGTCGCAGGGTGTGCACGTGGCTGGGCGTGCGCGGTGTGAAGCAGGGGGCGAGCGGGCGGGGTGCCCGCGTCGTCCAAGCAGGTCGTTGTTATGCCAAGGTAAGTCCCCGGCAGTAAGTAATTTGAAGATTATTTTCACTTTTCACTGATTAGCAAATTGATGACTGAGGTGTTTTGAGTTAAGTTAATATGATGTACACTGTATTATTGATCCCTCCGTTAAATTAAATTTAAATTGATTATCGATAATTATAGTTCCACTAGTTAATGACAGAATTATGAATTATGAATTATGAGTAGTTCCTATAGTTTTCACTATTTTCTTTGTCACAGTTTAATGTCATTGACACGAATTAAATGGAAAGATATTAAGATTAAATGTGACAAAATAAATTACTGGTAGTGAATTTTTATATATTAGTAAAGTAAAGTTCCAGTGATTGATCACTTAAAAATCACATTAATAGGTTAAGTTATTTTCTTGCCGAAATTTTATTTACTCTGAAAAAGTTCCAGTGCTTAATCACTTAAAATCACTTTAATCGGATGAATTAATTTCTTGCCAAAATTATATTTACTCTGATTATTTTCTACAAGTTGCACCTTCCGCATAATGCCATCCACGGATTACGTAATTTTTCCACTGAATTATTTTCTAAACTTACTTAAAATGTTCAATAACCACGCAGATACGAGGAGTAGCGACTTGGTTGATGTGTCCCTGGATGCGCAGGTCTTCGACGGAGCAGGAGGCACTCTCAGACAGGAGCTAGGTCACCCCCCCGTCGAGTTATGCCTCCTGTTGTGGCTCGGCTATTCGAAATATTTGGGCAAGTGGTGCACAAAACACTTTCTATACACCAAAGTATGTGGTACACAATTGTTTTCTTTGTTTTATATTGATGAGGAGGTTCCAGTGCTTTTAGTTGTATACTCAGATAGAGATCGAATTGAAACCCAGGGTCAGGGTGAGCCTTGAAAGTTTGAGTACGATTCGCTTTACGTATGTTGGTGGTTATCAGCTGTTTCTGACTCTGTTGTTTGAGTTACATAGACGTTTAGGTGTCACTGGATGCGCCGTGAACCAGCGCATCCAGGGGTGCTTAGAAACAGACTTCGTATTAATACGCAACAGTAGGATGGCTCACTAAACACTGGGGGTGAGTTTGAACACTTGTCACTATGTTTACAGACCTGGAGCCATGAAGTCCTGGGCCTGAGGGGACCAGGCTTTGGCACCAGTATAGGGGGGTTATCTGTTTATTAGAAAACACAAGTACAGTACCTGTATCAACGATATCCAGTTCACAGTGGATTTTTTTTTTTTTTTTTTTAGAACATGTGTTCACTTGTGTCACAAATCTGCCGCACAAAAACACTTATAACTCCGTGGTTATTAATCACATAAATCCAGGGTTCGGCACAGGGTAAGCTGGGAGCACTCCGCACAGAATAGCAATCCGAAAATATAGTGTAAAAGCGATGAATCGCAATTTGCAAGCACTTTAACTCGCGGGGCAAATTTTCGAGAATCACGTTTTTGTCTCTGAAAATTGCAATTGTGGTCCGATTGAGATAATTTTAACACGACCGGGTAGGTAGTCGCAGCGCGCAACTTTTGGTGTATCGCACGGGTTTTTAGTGGTTCACTGACCGAAGTTGTGGATTTTTGATCGCGGAGCGACGCGGTTTCGCTGTTTACTCGTTCGCGCGTGGGCTGCGACTGGTTAGGTTAGGTTAGGTTAGGTTAGGTTAGGTTAGGTTAGGTTAGGTTCGGCCTCTATAAAGAGGCGAAGAGAGCGCTGCGGGTGGCCATTCATAGGGCCAAGGTCGCGGCACGCAAGGAGTTTTTGGAGACTCTCGACGGGGACCCGTGGGGGCGCCCCTACAAACTAGTGATGAACAAGCTTCGTCCAGCGGCGCCCCCGCTGTCGCAGAGTCTCCAGCCAGAACTACTGGCCAACGTTGTCGCGGCCTTGTTCCCGGCCACCGAGGATACCACTCCTCCACCGATGGCGCCACCGGAAGTGGCGTCATCGTCGTTTTCGGCAAGGGATATTCCAGAGGTTTCGCCCGCGGAAATGCGGGCGGCAGTGTTTCGGCTGCGGGGCAAAAACACCGCCCCGGGTCTCGACGGCATCCCCGGGAAAGCTTGGGTGTTAGCCCTCGAGTACCTGGGGCCGCGGCTCCGCAGCCTATTCTCCGCCTGTATGGTGCAGGGCGTCTTCCCGGCGCGTTGGAAAACCGGGAAGCTCGTCCTGCTGAAGAAGGAGGGGAGACCCGCAGAGTCGCCGTCGGCCTACCGGCCCATCGTGCTGCTCGACGAGGTCGCCAAACTTTTGAGCGCATTTTACACGCGCGCCTCGTCGAGCACCTCGAGAGGGTCGGTCCCAACTTGGCCGACAATCAGTTTGGATTTAGGAGTGGACGCTCAACTGTCCACGCGATTCTGCGGGTCAAGTCGCAGGCGGAGGAAGCAGTGGCCAGGGGAAAATTGTCATCGCGGTATCTCTTGACATTTCGAACGCTTTTAATTCGCTCCCCTGGCCCTGCATAAATGAAGCACTGCGGTACCATGTGGTGCCGCCCTATCTCAGGCGTCTGGTGCACGCGTACCTTTCTGACAGGTACGTGGTGTATCCGGGCGCCGACGGGTGGCACCGAAGAGCGATGTCGTGCGGTGTCCCACAGGGGTCGGTTCTAGGCCCTCTCTTGTGGAACATCGGGTACGACTGGGTGCTCCGTGGTGCCAATCTCTGGGGCGTCGGCGTGACGTGCTATGCGGATGATACGCTAGTCACTGCCACGTCCAAGACCTTCCAGGACGCCGCGATCCTGGCGGCGGTGGGCACCGGTCATGTAGTGAGCCGAATCAGGCGTTTAGGTTTGAAGGTGGCCCTCGAGAAGACCGAGGCCATTTGTTTTCACGGGCCTCGGCGGGGGCCACCGGCCGGTGCCCACATCGTGGTAGAGGGGGTGCGGATTCCCATCGGTAAAAATATGAAGTATTTAGGTCTGATTTTGGACAGCCGGTGGGAATTCCGCGCCCATTTTGAAAAGTTGCGGACGAAATTGTCCAGGGCAGCGGGCGCTCTTTCTAGCCTGCTGCCCAACCTGGAAGGTCCTGGTATCCCTTGCCGAAGGTTGTACCACGGGGTCGTGCGGTCCATGGCGTTGTACGGCAGCCCGGTCTGGGCTGACGCCCTGGGGCGTTCTGTCGCCCTCCTGCGGGGCCCGCAGCGGGTCGTAGCGCAGCGGGCCATACGGGCGTACCGCACGGTCTCGTACGAGGCGGCTTGTCTTTTGGCCGGATTCCTGCCCTGGGATCTGGACGCCAAAGCCCTCTCCGATACTTTTCATTGGAGGGAGGAGGCGTTCAGGAACGGGCAGCGTCCGGCCCTGAAGGAGGTGGAGGCCAAAGGGCCTTCTTACGGCGAGCCGCCGTGGAGGAGTGGCGTCTCAGGCTGGAGGCCCCGTCAGCGGGGCTTTCGGGCCGTAGCGGCAGTGCGTCCTGTCTTTGCACAGTGGCTGGACAGGCGCCACGGCGCGGCGACATTTCGCCTGACGCAGGTGCTCACCGGGCATGGGTGCTTCGGGGAGTACCTGTGTCAGATAGTAGGCACGGAGGTTAGCGCCGTGTGTCACCATTGTGACAACTGCCCGCGGGATACGGCCCAACATACGTTGGAGTCTTGCCCAGCCTGGGACGATGAGCGCAGCGCTCTCGTGTCAGTCGTCGGAGGAGATCTCTCGCTGCCGGCCGTGGTCGCTTCCATGGTCGGCAGCCCGGAGGCCTGGCGTGCGGTGGCCCACTTCTGCGAGGTGGTCCTCTCGCAGAAGGAGAGTGCCGAGAGGGATCGAGAGAGGGAGGATCCCTCCCGCCGTCAGAGGAGACGTAGGAGGCGCCGGGTGGACGACTGACCGGCGTCTCCCGCCCTGTGGAATGGGGGCGTTTGGAGAATTCCACCACGGTATCCCCTGCCTGTCGTAAAGGCGACTAATAGGGGCCACGAAGGGGTCGGCGGCGGGCAGCAGGGGGCTGCCCGTCCTAGTGCGCGCGCACTTTTCAGTGCGTGCAGTGCGTTCATCGCACACTCTCGGTTGACCCCCGGGATGGACGGCAGCGTGTTGTTGGCCTCACGCTGCCGTAGACGCCGAGGGCGTCCTTCGGTGCGCGGGGGCTTTTGAGCCCCCCATAGGAGACGGGCCGCAAGGCGGCACCGCGCAGGGGCGGTTGCGGTCGCAGACTAGACATTTCAACGTCAGAGGAAGCCCGCAGCCGTCCCTAATGCGCCGAAGAGGGCCACCGCGGAGTTTTAGTTGGTATGCCGTGCGTTGAACATAGGTTAGGGACTCGGCCCGGCGGTCGCCCGAAGGTCTACATCAATTCCGGGCGGCGCAACGTCGGGTCGTAAGGCACGGTGACCCCAACATAACCGCTCAGTCGCCCCCCGCGAAGGCTGGGCGGTAGTCATAAGGTACTTTCTCCGCGAAACCAAAAAAGGTTAGGTTAGGTTAGGTTAGGTTAGGTTAGGTTAGGTTGGGGTGCTAGGTCAGGAAACCTCCTCGTGGTGCACCCTGGGCAACGGCGCGTCGATCAGACCGATCAGGCTGATCTGCGCGCCGGCGAATATCCTGACAACGAGTTGTTGACGGTCGTCGCCTCTTGCGGCGGCCGCCGTCTATTTACGCCGTCGGACAGTGTCGTCGTCGACTAGTCTCTCCGTCACTTGTGGCGTTGGCGAGTAGGCCCGCTGACGATATTTTCCGCCGTCGACTAGGACAACGTCGTGGGGCCCATCTCGGGCAGCTCCCGGTTCTGTCCCGGGGGTGTCGGCGGGCTCGGTGTGCGCTCACCCCGCCCCGAGCAGGCAGTGGGGGATTTTCCCTTTCATTGCCACCGTCATAGATCGTAACCCGGTATGGAGGTCTGTGGATATGTCTCGCGCTCCTGCCGGACCGAGGGTCTTGGCTTAACCGCCCGGACCGCGAGGAAGAAAACCTCTATAAAAATCACCCCGAATCTCAAGCGGCGGCGCACCGCGAGGATGCATGGCCGATGGGTAGTTCGGTCTCGAGTGCGACCCCCGCCAGAGTACCGGCCGACACTCTGTGCGGGTTACGCTAGGCTTACCCAGGTACAGGGGGCTCTGCCTGGGCGGACCACCCTTTCCCCCATACTCGTGGGAACAAGCATGGAATCTTTATCTCAAAACCTTAAAAACCCTATAATTCTATTGACGAAGTTGCCTTCTCCAGTTCCGGAATCCGGGGCTGAGGAGGCGGAGTTCGGGGGCGAAAGCCCACTGATGGCGAAGTAGAGAAGGAGAACTCGGGCGCGAAGCCCATGGAGGTGGCAACTGAATTCGTACGGCCTCCGAGCTTAGACTCGGACTCAAGTGGGAGCGGCTCCACCGTACGAAGCAAAAAACTTTGGAGGAGGAACTCGCGCTCAAGGCACAGTTTGTCGCAATTCACCAGCGACACCGACGAACCAGCGCCAAAGTCGCAAACGACTGACAGCAGAGGGAGAGGACGCCCGCCCTCAGTCGGCAAATATGTCGGCTTGAGGAAAGCTCAGCTCGAGCGGGATAAGCTCCAACGCGAAGAAGCGAAGAAGAGGGCCGACAAGGAGCTGGAGGACCGGCTCCATTTCGTCAAGTCGCCGATCCTTCCCAAGGCATCAGAGACTGAAGATGAGGACCGACCCGTGCTGAGGGAAGACCTAAGACAGTGTGTCCAGGTAGTACGAGCAACAGTGAGGAAATCTGGCAACCTCAAAGGAACTTCCCAGAAGGCACTAAATTGGGTCACGAATAAAATTGCCAGGTTTGTTGACCAACCTGAGTCCGCTGTAATCGCTCTTCTCGAGAGCGAGGCAAAGAAGTGGCAGGAGAATTGTGCCCGGCTCGAGGCAAACATGAAGACCATCCAGGAGGAGAATACAGCTCTGAAACGACGCCTCGAAGAGCTAGAGGCGGCCGCCAAAGGGCCGTCTACAGAGGAGATGCTGGCGATGGTCGAAGCGAGGGTCCAAGCCCGGATGGAATCTATCCTTATGGGCCCGGCGCAACGGCCGCCGCTGGCACACGAGAAGAAGACCACTCCCATAGATGTTGAACTCCCAGTGAGCGACGGTTATGTTGGAGGAACCCACGCCAAGCCGAGGAAGGAGAAAGGAAAAGGAAGGGGAAAAAAGACAGCCCAGCCCGCTCCGGCTCCCGCTCCTGCTCCCACTATCCCCGCTCCCATTGCTGGGCCTTCCAGCGCTCCGCCGCAAGCCGTAGCGGGCCCTTCTACAGCGGCGGCGTCGACACCCACGATGGCGCCAGCAACTGCGAGAAGTCGAGAGAAGAGCGCCGCGCCTGCAAAGAAGCCGGCACCAGGCTCCAAGCCGAAGAAGAGTGGGAGAAAAGATCCGGCAGGTCAACCTGCGCCGGAGCCCCGTCCGCTGCCGCCGGCCCCTGCCACAATGGAGACGCCATGGGTGGAGGTGGCCAGAAAGAAGAAGAAGGGAAAATCGACAGCGACAGCGCCAACAACAACAAGCGTGCAGCCGCCAAAACCTTCGCGCCGGAAGGAACCCAAACTGCGGCCGCCACGATCTGCGGCCGTGGTAATTTCGTTGACACCGGCAGCCGTGGCAAAGGGTCTGACGTACAAGGGCGTCCTCACGGACGCACAGAATCGCGTGGACCTCACCGGATTGGATATATCGAGGTTAAAGCCGAAGTTCACGGCCACGGGCGCCCCGATGTACGAGGTGCCCGGGGCCAATTCGGAGGAGAGGGCCAACTCCTTTGCCGAGAGGCTGAGGGAGTGCTTCGGTGGGTCGGAGGATATTAAGATCTCCCGGCCCACGAAGACTGCAGAGCTGCGGCTGACGGAGTTGGACTACACGGCCACTCCGGAGTCGGTCGCGGCGGCCCTCTCCAGAGCCGGTGAGTGTCCCGCGGACGCAATCAAGGTGGGGCAAATTCGCCCCGATCGCTCCGGCGTTGGGACCGCCTGGGTTCGTTTGCCCATAAAGGCGGCCCAAAAGGTGAAGGGGGCGGGCCGAATTTTGATCGGTTGGACCGCGGCTCGAGTGACCGTCCTCGAGTCGCGGCCCCTGCGGTGCTTCCGGTGCCTGGAGAGCGGGCACGTTAGGGAGCGCTGCGACTGCGCGGTGGACCGCAGCGACCTTTGCTACCGCTGCGGTCAAGCGGGCCACAAAGCCCGCGAGTGCAAGGCCCCGGCGAACTGCGCAGTCTGCGCTGCCGCCGGCAGGCCCGCCAGGCACCGGCTCGGGGAAGGCTTGTTCTGCCCCTCCCGACGCAACCGGCGCCGCCCCCAAGGAAGGAATGCCGCCGCGGCTGAGGTTCTGTCCCAGCCGCAGGCGGCAGGCCCACCGGCAACCAGTGGCCGAGATGGACGTGGAGGAGATCGCCCATCAGTAATGGACCTAGTTTTCCTCCAGGCGAACATCAACCACTGCGCCCGCGCCCAGGACCTGTTGTCCCAAAGCCTGGCGCAGTGGTCGGTGCAAATGGCCGTGGTCGCCGAACCGTATTTTGTCCCTCCCGCGATAACTGGGTAGGGGACATCGACGGGTCGGTGGCCATCATCACCAGGGTGCCGCTGGCTCCCCGCCCTTCGCAAAAGTCGAGAAGGGCCAGGGATGCGTCGCAGCTCTGTTGGGGGACTTGTGGATTGTAGGAGTTTATTTCTCCCCAACAGACCTCTGGCCGAGTTCGAATCCTTTCTCGTTCGGCTGGGGGCCCTGGTTGAGCAAGGCCAACCTCACCCGGCGATCGTCGCCGGCGACTTCAACGCGAAGTCCGCGGTCTGGGGTTCGCCGGCGACCGACGCTCGCGGTGAGGTCCTGGAGGAATGGGCGATTTCCGTCGGCCTGGTCGTCCTGAACAGGGGTCGGTGGACACGTGCGTGCGGCACAACGGCGGGTCTATTGTGGATTTGTCGTTTGGAAGCCCCGCCGTCGCACGTCGTGTCCAGGGCTGGAGAGTCCTCGTGGGCGTGGAGACGCTGTCGGACCACCGTTATATAAGGTTCGATGTCTCCGCGCCCCCGAGTATCCGGCCCAATAGTGTTGGACCGAGTGCCCCTCGACAGGACGGCCCGCGGTGGGCTCTGAGACGCCTCGACAAGGAGGCCCTAGAGTTGGCCGCTCTGGCAGTCTCGTGGCTCCCCGAGCCGGAGGGTCCGGTTCGGGTAGAGCAGGAGGCGGAGTGGTTCGGGGTGGCAATGTCGGATGTCTGCGACGCCGCCATGCCCCGGGCGCTCCGTCGCCCTCCGCGGCGGGAGGTGTATTGGTGGTCGGCGGAGTTAGCGCAGTTGCGCGCGTCTTGCGTGGCTGCGCGCCGCCGATGCGCCAGGCATCGCCGCCGCCGAATCCGAGGAAGAGACCACGAAGACCAGGAGCGGCAGCTCTACGGCCTCTATAAAGAGGCGAAGAGAGCGCTGCGGGTGGCCATTCACAGGGCCAAGGTCGCGGCACGTAGGGAGTGTTTGGAGACTCTCGACGCGGACCCGTGGGGGCGCCCATACAAGCTAGTTATGAACAAGCTTCGTACGGCGGCGCCTCCACTGTCGGAGAGTCTCAGGCCAGATTTATTGGCCAACGTTGTAGCGGCCTTGTTTCCCGGCCACCGAGGAGACCACTCCTCCACCGATGGCGCCACCGGAAGTGGCGTCATCGTCGTCGGAACTTTCGGCAAGGGGATATTCCAGAGGTTTCGCCCGCGGAAATGCGGGCGGCAGTGTTCGACTGCGGGGCAAAAACACCGCCCCGGGTCTCGACGGCATCCCCGGGAAAGCCTGGGTGTTAGCCCTCGAGTACTTGGGGCCGCGGCTCCGCAGTTTATTCTCCGCCTGTATGGTGCAGGGCGTCTTCCCGGCGCGTTGGAAAGTCGGGAAGCTCGTCCTGCTTAAGAAAGAGGAGACCCGCAGAGTCGCCGTCGGCCTACCGGCCCATCGTGCTGCTCGACGAGGTCGCCAAACTTTTTGAGCGTATTATACACGCGCGCCTCGTCGAGCATCTCGAGAGGGTCGGTCCAAATTTGGCCGACAAACAGTTTGGCTTTAGGAGTGGACGCTCAACTGTCCACGCGATTCTGCGGGTCAAGTCGCAGGCGGAGGCAGCAGTGGCCAGGGGGAAGGTCGTCATCGCGGTTTCTCTCGACATCTCAAATGCATTCAACTCGCTCCCCTGGCCATGCATCAACGAAGCACTGCGGTACCACGTGGTGCCGCCCTATCTCAGGCGTCTGGTGCACGCGTACCTTTCTGACAGGTACGTGGTGTATCCGGGCGCCGACGGGTGGCACCGAAGAGCGATGTCGTGCGGTGTTCCACAGGGGTCGGTTCTAGGCCCCTCTTGTGGAACATCGGGTACGACTGGGTGCTCCGTGGTGCCAATCTCTGGGGCGTCGACGTGACGTGTTATGCGGATGACACGTTGGTCACGGCGACGTCTAAGACCTTCCAGGGCGCCGCGATCCTGGCGGCGGTGGGCACCGGTCATGTAGTGAGCCGCATTCGGCGTTTAGGTTTAAAAAGTGGCCCTCGAGAAGTCCGAGGCGATCTGCTTTCACGGGACTCGGCGGGGGCCACCGGCCGGTGCCCACATCGTAGTGGAGGGGGGTGCGGATTCCCATCGGCAATACCATGAAGTATTTAGGTTTGATATTGGATAGCCGATGGGAGTTCAGCGCCCATTTTAAACGTTGGGGACAAAGTTGACCAGGGCGGCGGGCGCTCTTTCCAGCCTGCTGCCCAACCTGGAAGGTCCAAATATCCCTTGTCGAAGGTTATACCACGGGGTCGTGCGGTCCATAGCACTATACGGCAGCCCGGTCTGCAGGGCTGACGCCCTAGGGAGCGTTCTGCCGCTCTCCTGCGGGGGCCACCAGCGGGTCATTGCGCAGCGGGCCATACGGGCGTATCGCACGGTCTCGTTCGAGGCGGCTAGTCTTTTGGCCGGATTCCTGCCCTGGGATCTGGACGCCAAGGCTCTCTCCGATACATTCCATTGGAGGGAGGAGGCGTTCAGGAACGGGCAGCGTCCGGCCCTGAAGAGTGGAGGCCAAGAGGGCCTCCCTTACGACAGTAACCGCCGTGGAGGAGTGGCGTCTCAGGCTGGAGGCCCCGTCAGCGGGGCTTCGGGCCGTCGCGGCAGTGCGTCCTGTCTTTGCACAGTGGCTGGACAGGCGCCACGGCGCGGCAACTTTAGATGACACAGGTGCTCACCGGGCATGGGTGCTTCGGGGAGTACCTGTGTCAGCTTACGAAGGACGGAGATAAGCGCCGTGTGTCACCATTGTGACAACTGCCCGCGGGATACGGCCCAACATACGTTGGAGTCTTGCCCAGCCTGGGACGATGAGCGCAGCGCTCTCGTGTCAGTCGTCGGAGGAGCCTCTCGCTGCCGGCTGTGGTCGCGTCCATGGTCGACAGTCGGGAGGCCTGGCGTGCGGTGGCCCACTTCTGTGAGGTGGTTCTCGCAGAAGGAGAGTGCCGAGAGGGATCGGGAACGGGCCGATCCCTCCCGCCGTCAGAGGAGACGTAGGAGGCGCCGGGTGGACGACTGACCGGCGTCTCCCGCCCTGTGGAATGGGGGCGTTTGGAGAATACCACCACGGTAAACCCCTGCCTGTCGTACGAGGCGACTAATAGGGGCCACGAAGGGGTCGTCGGCGGGCAGCAGGGGCTGTCCGTCCTAGTGCGCGCGCACTTTTCAGTGCGTGTAGTGCGTTCATCGCACACTTTCGGTTGACCCCGGGATGGGCGGCAGTGTGGTGTTGACCTCACGCTGCCGCTGACGCTGAAGCGTCCTTCGGTGCGCAGGGGCTTAGGAGCCCCATTTAGGAGACGGGCCGCAAGGCGGCACCGCGCAGGGGCGGCCGCGGACGAAACTCGGACCTGGTGTCCGCGAGGTAGCACGCAGTCGTCCCTATGCGCCGAAGAGGGTCAACGCGGGAGTTTTAGTTGGTAGGTCGTTGCGTAGGGACTAGTTTGTTAGGGTTAGGGACTCGGCCCGACCGCCGCCCGTGGGTTCGGGCCGCTCAATTGTCGGGTCGTAAGGCAACGGCTACCCCAACATAACCGCTCAGTCGCGCCCCGCGAAGGCTGGGCGGTAGTAAGGTACTTTCTCCGCGAAACCAAAAGGTTAGGTTGGTTGTTGGGGTGCTAGGTCAGGAAACCTCCTCGTGGTGCACCCTGGGCAGCGGCGCGTCGATCAGACCGATCAGGCTGATCTGCGCGCTGGCTAATATCCTGACAACCGAGGTGGTTGGCGGTCGTCGCCTCTTGTGGCGGCGGCCGTCGTGTCGTAGTGTTGAGATTGGCCCATCTTGGGCGGCTCCCAGTTCTGTCCGGAGGTGTCGACGAGGCTCGGTGTGCGCTCACTCCCGCCCCGAGCAGGCAGTGGGGGATACTCCCCTCCCCATTAGTCGCCGTCGTAGATCGTAATCCGGTGTGGAGGTCTGTGGATATGTCTCGCGCTCCCGCTGGACCGAGGGTCTTGGCTTAACCGCCCGGACCGCGAGGAAAACCTCTATAAAAATCACCCCGAATCCCAAGCGGCGGCGCGCGGGATGCATGGCCGATGGGCAGTTCGGTCTCGAGTGCGACCCCCGCCAGAGTACCGGCCGACACTCTGTGCAGGGTACGCTGAAGCTTACACCCAGGTACAGGGGGCACTGCCTGGGCGGACCACCCCTTTCCCCATACTCGTGGGACTCAATATGGACTCAATTTTTAAAACACCAAAAATACTTATTGACGAGATTGCCTACTCCGGTTCCGACCGGAGGCGGAGGTCGGCAGGTGCAAACAATGACGGAGACGTTATGGCAGGAGATTTCGGGCGAGAAGCCCATGGAGGTGGCCCGATCACTGTGGCCACAGGGGTCGATAGCGACTCGAGTGGAAGTGTCTCTTCCGTCCGGAGTAGGAGGCTCTGGAGAAGGCATTCCCGCTCGATCGACAGCTGGTCGCTCAACCTAACCAGCGACACCGACGAGCCGGTGCCCAAGGCGCAGACCACCGACGGCCGAGGGAGAGGACGTCCTCCTCCGATCGGTAAATACGTCGGCCTCAAACAGGCGCAGAAGGAGCGCGACCGACTCAAGCGCGAGGAGGCACGCCAAAAAGCTGGAGAACGCGAGGACCGGTTGAAATTTGTAAAGTCGCCGATGCCTTCACATGGACGAAGACGAACCGCCCGGTCACGAAAGAGGATTTGAAGAAGTGCGGGCATGTGGTGCGCCAATTGTGTGCCACAAATCCGGGCAATCTTAAAGGGAACGTCCCAGAAGGCCCTGAACTGGGTGACCAACACAATCACCCAGTACATCGAGGACAGCCGCAGTCCGCCCTCATCGCTCGCCTCGAGAGCGGAATCAAGTGGCAGGAGCTCAGTGCCCGCCTCGAGGCCAATCTGAAAACGGTGCAGGGGAAGAGCACTTGGCTCTCGCCGCGGCTCGAAGGGTTGGAAGCGGCCACCAAAGGGGGAGAACCGCCTATAGAGATGCTGCTGGCTATGCTAGGTGGTCGAAGGCCAGGGTCGAGGCCCGGGCTGGAGTCGGCCCGGATGGGGCCAGCCCAAGGCCCGCTCTGGCCCATGAAAGAATAGCAACAGGGGACACACAACTTCCTTGCCTGTGTGGGAATAGTAGGAGGTCCCGCCCGCCCTAAACCAAGAGGGAGAAGAGGGGACGGGAAAACTGTCCCCGCTCTCCATGAATCCCTCCCGGTAGCAGGACCCTCCAGCGCCCGCCACAGCAGTCGCTGGTCCTTCCGTGGCCCACGGCGACTGAAGCAGCGGCATCAGCCACGAGAGGGCCGGGATAACAGGAGAAAGAAGGAGGCGCCCGCGCCGAAGGCAGCGCTTGGCAAAACCCCCTCCAAAGGACAAGGGGAAAAAGCCGTCCCAACAAGCGCAACCTGCCGGGGCCGCCACTCTACCGCCGGCCCCCGCATCGATGGAACGCCGTGGGTAAGTGGTGCCGTAACAAAGAAAGGGAGGAAGCCCGCTGCAGCGTGAACATCCAGCCGCAACAGCCGGCGCGCCAGGCTGAGCAAAGCTACGACCGCCACGCTCCCAGCGGTCGTTATAACTGTCACTCCCTGCGGCGGTGGCCCAGGGCCTGTCCTACAACAGGTCCTCACGGACGCCCAATCGAAGGTGGACTCTCACCGGCCT